>NC_140506.1:101376704-101576704 GCF_964339955.1 Pipistrellus hanaki | reverse complement strand
AGTTAATAGCAACCTCTTTCTGGGAGTCCGCCCGGGCTTCAGAAATGGTTCGTGTACTGTAAATGTGACCCCCATCCTCTGAAACTAAATGTCCAACTTTGATGGCTGTGGCCAGGAACTGAAACCTAACATTGTCACTGGAGATAAAATATAAAAAGAGCTAGCTGACCTTGAGGGCTCTGAATGGTCAGAGCTATTAACTCATTGTCTAGTTGAGATAGTGGTGAGGCAACTTTAATTTGTTAATCATATGTAAATGTAAATTCTTGTTGATTTTCTGTTGTTGGAACTTCCCACCTAAGAGATGTCTTTGTTTCAGAATCTCAGTAAAAGGAATGGTCAAAGGCCAGAGAGCGGTCAGTCTTCCCACTAGAGGTGGACTTCCCGCCTGGCCCCCATTTTCCCAAATTAACTTTTCCAGTCTCTCTCTTCATTTTAGTGTGCGGCCTTCTCCAGAAACCGGACCCTGAGTGGGCCCTGAACCACGCGGGTCGTGTTAAGGGACCCCACAGGCTGTTACCTTAAAGGTGATGCCATAACTGATAACATTTTGTAAACAGCATAACACTCATAAGACTTATTAAATCATAGCAGGATTTCCCACACCCTGTCTTTTCCTGTAAACATGTGGATAATTAAAAACACGTGTGTGAATCACTGCATTTCTCCCTCACAGAGCTGGCAGGCCTGTGCTCCATCTGCATTTGCCAAGGTCTCTCAGCCTGGCCCTCCCACCTCCCCAGCCCCTCACGCCATGGGAGTCTCACCTCCAACCACTCCAGCTTCCCAGGCCCCTGTGCCTCTGACCCCACAGGGCGGTTCCGCTCTCTTCCTGCCCCTTGCGAGGAATTCCTTTGCTCCTTCCAATCTCAGCCCAGAGACCCTCCCACAGGAAAAGCCCCCTAGCCCACACCACTGTCCACCCTCATAGCTCTCCCCCCCTCCGCTCGGTGTCCGCAGGGCTGTAGCTCTGTGCATTAATGTCTGTCTCCCTGAGTGGACTGGAGCTTCGTGTCCACTTTTCCTTAACCACCGGGGCTGGGCGGAGCACAGGCCGGGCCCGGGGGCACGCTGACATCTGTTGAGCAAACACACGCCAAGCCGAAGCCTTGCCAGTGCCGCCTTGGAACAACGCTAAAGCGTCCGGCGGCCTGAGCACGCCAATGCGTCCCCCGAAGTGCTTGGTGAGGGCGGAGGGGAGGGAAACGGGCTCTCACAGAGCATCGGCAGCATGGCCCTGCGCTCCTCAGAGTGGCCTGCCTGCCCGGGAAGAGCCAGGAGGCGTGGGCGCAGGTTGCACCTGGCCCGGGAGGGGCCGGGAGCCCTTTGGCTCCCAAGCCTGGCTGGTCATCAGCACGCACCGGAGGCTTTTTAGAAGCGAGGTTCTCGGGCCGCCCTCAGCGAGGCGACAGGGCTCAGGGGACACGGCCCCGGCACAGCTTGGGCTGGACACCACTGACCAGGGCAAGGCCCGGCAGCCTGGCAGGCCTACTGTGACGTGTGTGAGGGGGGCCGTCTCCACCCCGTGACCTCTGCGAGGCCGGTGATGCTGGCTCTGCCCTCCTCACTGACCCCCAAGCGAAGGCGAGACAACGGGGGTGGCTTTGGAAAGAACCTGGGCAGCGGTCACTCTGCTCCGAAGTCAGCGGCAGGCATCGCCAGGGAGCCCCGGTGTCGTTTCGGTTTGAATTGGGTCTGGATAGGATTTCCAGAAACCAGCTTAGCAAGGTGTGTGCTCAGGTTCCTTCCCGTATGTACAGTGGCCAGTCAATCCTCGCCTCTTCCCTCCGTCTCCACACGCCCAACCTGCATGCCCGGCCTCTGCCGGCCCGGCCGCTGCCAGATCCGTTTCCGTCACACTCGGGCTCCGAACCCCGTTCCCAGGCCTTTTCCCCTCCACGTGCCAGGCCCCACAGCCCCGTCCAGGCTGGCACCTCCCTCCAAACAGGCTGCTTTGGCTGGGGGGGCCCTGCAGCTGCGGGAACAGCGCCCACAGGGCCCAGGGCCCTCCTTTTCCTGCCCCTCACCGGGAACTCCCTTCTTTAAATCTCAGCTCAGGCCCCCAACACAGGAAAGCCTTCCCAATCCCCCCCCCCCCCCCCCCCTCCGCTCCCTGCTTCCGCTTCCTTCAGTCTTCACCCCATGGCGCCTCCTCGGTGAAGTCTTTTCTGGATAATTTAAACTGTCTGTAACCCATCCCTGTAATGTTGGTTCTGCTTTAGTTTCAAATACTAATGCACTTTTTGTTGCCGGTGGCAGTGCTGTCTTTAAAGCAAATCCGGGCGTGTTGTTAAACTCAGAAGAGGCTCTTGTTTGCTCATTATCTCAACGCTCTCACTGTCTGTGTCTGCTCTGTGCTGCCATCGCCTGCACAGGCGCTCGCTCTCTGCTCCCTGGCAGCACTCTCTGCCCTCTGGGCAGCCTCAGGTTTGCCAGAGTTGATGGTGCAGGGGCAAACGCAGTCTGGGGGGTTAAAGGGGTCAAGTTTTAAATTCTTTCTCTGCCACCTAGCAGCTCTGTGATCCTGAACAGCTCACACATCTTCTGCGAGCCACCTTCCTCACCTGGAGATGCAACCTCATCTGCTGGCAGGACTGAGGGGAGCGTCCGGGACAGTGCAGTGGGCACCGGGGTCTGGCAGGCTCAGTGAGTGGTCGCTAATAACGTGTGGGTCGCTGCGCTCACTGACACCCATGTCTGGCGTGCAGAGTCCCAGCTACGTTTGTGAGAAGACCAAGGTAAGACCCCACTTCTCCCGTAGACACATGAGCCTGAAGCACCACCCCCACGCGGCCCGGCACCAGCTCACCTTGGTGGCGATGGCGGACACGGCTGCGGTTCTCTTCGCGGTGATGACGTTTCCGTCCATGACCTTGGGAGGAAGGACAGAGAGCAAGCACGGAGCACCCGCCCACACGTACACCCTAAACCACAGCCCAAGAGGTGCCATCGTGCCCACAGTGAAGGCTATGTTACCCCTGGACCCGACTCTCCCACTTCTGAGAAATGCGACTTCGAAAGACACCTCACTCCTCAGCTCCGCTCCTCTGCCCGCACCCCTCCCTCCTCACAGGCAGCTCCAGGGTCTTGTTTTACAGACAAAAAAGGAACCGCTCCTGAGCCGGCCAGGACGGGTCTAGGCCTTGACCTGTGAGCTGGAAAGTCTAGGCAGGTCCCGCTCCCCCAGAAACCACGGGGCAGGCAGCGTGGGATCAGCCCCAGGGGACGGGCCAGATTCTCTTCTCAGGGGAGCAGGGAGCAGTCAGGTTCCTGTGAAGGTGGAGGTTCGGGGGAAGCTAAGGACCCAGGGCAGGTTTGGATGGACCATGGAGCGTCTGCTGAGGCCTCTGCTGCCTGGCATCACAGCGCCTGCGGGCAGGGCATGGCCTGCGGGCCCGGGGCCAGGTGAGGGGCCCGCCCACAGCAGGCATCGCTGGGTCTCTCGGTAACCGGCTGTGAGGCCTCAGACAGTAATCCCGACCTCAGTGGGACCTGGGGGGGGGGGGGGGGGTATAACAAGAATCCCCGGAGGAAGGCGGCAGGATGCCTGCACGCCGGTCAGTGCTCAGTAGGTGGTTCCAAAGGCGATGAGGGACAGGCCCAGGACTTGCTCTGAGTGCCTCTGGAGGCCCTGACTGCCCCCTCTGCCCGGGAGGCTGGGCCTGGTGTCCTATGACTCAGTTTCCTCTGCAAAACGGGGCCCTCATAGAAGGGTTCGAGTCACCAGCGGTGCAGGCGGGCTGTGTGGACTGGCACCTGCACTTAGGGAGCTCAGCAGGCCACCTCTGCCCGTGCCCCATGGGAAGCTGACAGTGTGCGGGTGTGCCTCGCAAAGGCTCCAGGGGCACAGGACACCCCTCCCCCCCAGCCTCAGGCACAGGACACCCCTCCCCCCCAGCCTCAGGCACAGGACACCCCTCCCCCCCAGCCTCAGGCACAGGACACCCCTCCCCCCCAGCCTCAGGCACAGGACACCCCTCCCCCCCAGCCTCAGGCACAGGACACCCCTCCCCCCCAGCCTCAGGCACAGGACACCCCTCCCCCCCAGCCTCAGGCACAGGACACCCCTCCCCCCCAGCCTCAGGCACAGGACACCCCTCCCCCCCAGCCTCAGGCACAGGACACCCCTCCCCCCCAGCCTCAGGCACAGGACACCCCTCCCTCCCAGCCTCAGGCACAGGACATCCCTCCCCCCCACAGCCGGGACACAGACACCCTCCAGGTCACAGGGCACAGGCACAGGGCACAGGGCCCAGGCACAGGCTCAGGCACAGGGCACGGGGCACGGGCACAGGGCACAGGGCACAGGTTCAGGCACAGGGCACAGGGCACAGGGCACAGGGCACGGGCACAGGGCACAGGTTCAGGCACAGGGCACAGGGCACGGGCACAGGGCACAGGTTCAGGCACAGGGCACAGGGCACGGGCACAGGGCACAGGTTCAGGCACAGGGCACAGGGCACGGGCACAGGGCACAGGTTCAGGCACAGGGCACAGGGCACGGGCACAGGGCACAGGTTCAGGCACAGGGCACAGGGCACGGGCACAGGGCACAGGTTCAGGCACAGGGCACAGGGCACGGGCACAGGGCACAGGTTCAGGCACAGGGCACAGGGCACAGGGCACAGGCACAGGGCACAGGTTCAGGCACAGGGCACAGGGCACGGGCACAGGGCACAGGTTCAGGCACAGGGCACAGGGCACGGGCACGGGCATGGGCACGGGCACAGCGGGTCGCTCACCGCCAGGAGGGCTCCGGAGCGCGGCTCCAGCAGCAGCACGGTGGCCTGGTGTGAGGGCGCGGCGTGGGCGGCGCGGGGGCGCTCGTAGAAGGTGACGAGCTTCGTGGCCAGGGCGTCCTCCGCGGCGCTGTAGGCCGGCATGACCCCCAGGAACCTGCGGGGAAAGGCTTCAGCCCCCTCTGTCCCCCTCTGCCCCGCCCCTCCCCCCCTCAGCCACGCTCACCCCCGGTGCGGCGCCACGGGCACCACGGAGCGCACGGGCTGCGCCACGCCACCCGCGGGGCCGCGGGAGAAGGCGGCCAGGGCGGCCTCCAGCGCCGCGAGGAGGCGGCCGCTGCCGCGGAGGTGGCGCTGGACCTCGGCCGCGCCCAGCAGCACGGGCGCCGCGCTCATTCCGCTCACCCCGCTCATCCCGCAGCCACCCGACGGCCCGCCCCTGCCCGGTTCGCCCCGCGGCCCCAGGCGCTCCGGGCGGTCACTCCCCGGGGCGGGGCCGGCCAGTCCCACCCCCGCTGCCCGGGCGGAGCCTCCCGCGGGGCCTGCGGAGGGCGGGGCGGGGGCGGCGGGGTCCGCCCTGTGGGACGGGCTCTCTGGGCCAGGAAGACCTCTAACCAAGGCCCCTCCGCCCGCAGGTAACCTGGGATGGAGTATGAAGGAGGGTGAGCCAGGGCTACCTGTAAGCGAATAATGAGAACTCATTGAATATAAGTGAATGGTGACGGTGGGGACGGTACGGTGCGGTCCTGGCCTCCGCCCCCTGGGCTGGGAGCACGCAGGAGGCTCCGTGCAGCCGCCCTAGAGCCGCAGAGGCGGGAGCGTCCCCGAGCTTCCTCCCCAACTGGCTCCCAACACCACTGGTTGGCAGATGGAGGAGCGGAAGGCGCTTCCAGGCGGGGGAGCGGGTGGGTGGGGGGAGACGTGTCGCCTTCCGATCCTCCGCAGCCTGTCCCTCCAGGCAGAGTTGGGCTGGAACTCCAGCTTCAGCGCCCCCTGCGCCGCAGCCCTGGCCGCCCCCTGCTGGCCAGACCCTCTCAGCACGGGGTGTGTGGGGGGGGTGCCAGCGCCCTGGGTTCAGGCCACTCCGGTGGGTGTGTAAAGTATCTCCTTGATTTAATTTGCATTTCATGTAGAGCGACTTTTCGTATGCTTATTTGCCATCTTCTTTGGTGAGATCTGTTCAAGCTTTTGCCCATTTTTAATTGTTTTTTTTCTTCCCGTTGAGTTTTAAGAGTTGTTTGTATATTTTGGGTATCAGTCCTTGATCAGGTGTGCTTTACAATTCTTTTCTCCTAGTCTATGATTTGTCTTCTCAGTCTCTTAACAGTGTCTTTGCAGAGTAGAGGTTTTAATTTTAATGACATCTAGCTTATTGGTGTGTTTAAAAGGTCATTGCCATGCCCAAGTCTGTCTAACATTTCCTACTAGGATGGCTTCCAGTTTCACAGTCTGCGTTGAGGTCTGTGATCCACTTGGATGGGGTTTTGTGAAGGAAGTACGTTCTGTGTCCTCCAGTTCATTCTTTTGTGTGTGAGTATCCAGTGCCAGCACTACTTGTGGAGAAGACCATCTTTGTTCCATTGTAGTCTTTCTTCTTTGTCAGACGATATTTATGTGGGTTTTGCTCTGTCCCATTTATCTCTTTATCTGACTTCCTGATACCACACTGGCTAGATGTGGTGCTGTGCTAAGTCTTGCTGCAGGGTAGAGACAGTCTCCAACTTTGTTCTTCTCCTTCAACATCGTTTTCACTATTTCGTCTCCTTTGCCTCCAAATAACTTGCCAGGGATTGCATTGAATCTAAAAAGCAAACGGAGAATTGCATCTGCATATTCCTATCCACAAACATGGAATATTTCTTTTAATTTTGGGAAATTCTCAGGCTTATTGCTTTACATATTTTCTTTCTTTCTCTTTCTTTCTCTTTCTTTCTTTCTTTCTTTCTTTCTTTCTTTCTTTCTTTCTTTAATCTTTTCAGTACTCCCATTACACATGTTATACCTTTTGTTGTTGTGCCATAGTAGTTGAATATTCTGTTTGGTTTTTACTTCAACCTTTGTTCTCTTTGCTCTTTGCAAAGAGGATTCTGATAACATATCCTCAAGCTCAGTGATTTCTTTCTCAGCTAATAATAAGCCCACCTACCAATAAGCCCATGAAAGGCATTTTTCATTTCTGTTATAGACTTTTTTTAATCTCTACTGCTTCTTTTCATTTTTTCTTTGGGATTTCTAGCTCTCTGCTTACACTGCCCACCCAAGCCCCCGGGAGATGGTACCACTCGGGTGAAATGACTCACCTGGGAACAGTCCAAAAGGTGGAAAGAAAAGGGTGTCTCAAGACGCGTAACTCTGGTGATAGCAGAGAGACTGACGAATCTCAGAGGGAAGGTGGGAAGTAGGGGGAGATTAGCCAAAGCTTTCTCTCTCTCTCTCTCTCTCTCTCTCTCTCTCTCTCTCTCTATATATATATATATATATATATATATATATATATATATATATATATAAATCATGGACACAACCTGTGCGGTGAAGGCCTGGGTGGGGGTGGTGTGGAGTAGAGGGGATTTTTTAATCAATGGGGATTTAAAAAATACTGTAATTCTTTCAACAATAAAGATAAAAATTTAATAACTTTCAACAGAAGAAAATAGAATTTTCCTGGCTCCACCTAAGCTCCTTCTTCCTGCCTGCAGCGTGGAAACTCCCTCATTGCCATAGGTGTGCACAATGCAGAGTGCTCTGAGGACAGAGCTGGGAGCACCATACCTGCCTGTGCAGAAGAAATCACCAGGCACACCTCTGAGGAGACAGAGCGAGCATCTGCACCAGCCATGACAGCAATGCTGGTGTTACCAGACTGGACAGTTAAACTGTGATTACTATGCTAAGGCTCTAATGGGAAACGTAGGCAGCATGCAAAACCAGAAGGGCAGAGTCCCCTTCCCATACTACCACTGGCCGCCCAAGCCATTTCAGTAACTGCAGAATCTGTCCCGGCTAGCTGCCTCTCAAAGGGAGAGGAGCTATTTAGTAGCTCTTGGCTCTGGTCTCCCAGTTGGCTTCATCACTGGCCCTTTAAGACATTCCTTTACTCTGGCGGTCCCTTCCACTGTCCCCCAGCTCACTCTTCATCTTCCAGAAGAAACACAAAATCCTGTGCCTCAGGTCCTCTCTGAGCAGGCACAGGCTGGCCAAGGGGCGCAGGGCAGAGCAGCCTGTGGCTGCGGGCGTCCCCAGGAGGAAGCGGGTGGAGAGGAGGTGCAGTTCTGGCTCCTCGGATGGGGATGCTGAGCGCCTGGGCGGCCTGTTCCCACCGGCCAGCACCGGCCATGCCCTCGGGCGGACGCAGGGCCTGGCCTGGCCCACAGGAAGCCCTTCTCCAGGTGGATGGAGACCAGAGGCAGGGGCCCTGCGTGGATCCCTAGGAGCCCGTCAATGGGGGTGGGACGGGCCTAGGGAGGGGAGGAGGGATTGGGCCCAGGCTGCCTGGACCCCAGAGCAAGGCCCTCAGCAGCCATGGGGCCCGTCCGGCCTGTGCCCGGCCTCTGGAGCCCAGCCGGGGTGCCAGAGCCCAGCGCCTGGCCCAGAGGCCCACATGGCACCTGCGGCTCAGCGTTCGGACCTGAGCCGGGCCGTTACCCGCTGCCTTTCTTCGCCCCCCCCCCCCCCCCCCCCCAGGCGCCGTTGCGGACTTGGGGGGCGGGAGGAGGTGTGCAGGGGGCACCAAGCGGCGTTGGCAGGGCCCAGGTGGGGCCTCGGGGTCCCATGGGGGATGAGGGGGTAGGGTGGGGGAAGGGGGAGAGGGGAGGGGGCACGTGCTGGGCGGGGTGTGTCGGGGAGGGGAAGGGGAGGAGGCGGTGTCCTTGGGCTGGCTGTTGGGCGAGGCTCGCAGTGGCGGAGGAGGAGGTGGAGGGGCGGCGGCGGCCTGCGGGGCGGGGTGAGTGTCCAGACCTCCGGCCCCCCAGTTACCCCCCACCCCCGTCCTCTGCCCTGGCAGCTGTCCCCAGGCCCCCGGAACCTCCCTCCCGCAAACACCGGTCTCCGGGCTGATCTTGGCGGGCGAGGACCTTGGAGGCGAAGGTTCTGGTTCCAGTGTGAGTGATGCCCAGACTGCCCGGAGCCGCGGGGAGGAGGCGGGCTCCCCTCCCGGGCCGGGCTGGAAGGCGGCTCCTTCCGGAGGTCGCAGAGGAGGCTCTCTGTGGTCCTTTCCCCGAGGGCGCCATCCACCACGTGGGCCTACCCTGATGCCCTAATCACCCCCATCACCTCCCAATCACCCAATCACCCCCCCAATCACTTTCCAATCACCCCAATCATCCCCATCACCTCCCAATCACCCCCAATCACCCCATCACCTCAATCACCCCCATCACCTCCCAATCACCCAATCACCCCCATCACCCCCCAATCACTTTCCAATCACCCCCATCACCTCCCAATCACCCCCAATCACTTTCCAATCACCCCAATCATCCCCCATCACCTCCCAATCACCCCCATCACCTCCCAATCACCCAATCACCCAATCACCCCCATCACCCCCCAATCACTTTCCAATCACCCCCATCACCTCCCAATCACCCCCAATCACTTTCCAATCACCCCAATCATCCCCCATCACCTCCCAATCACCCCCATCACCTCCCAATCACCCAATCACCCCCATCACCCCCCAATCACTTTCCAATCACCCCCATCACCTCCCAATCACCCCCAATCACTTTCCAATCACCCCAATCATCCCCCATCACCTCCCAATCACCCCCATCACCTCCCAATCACCCCCATCACCTCCCAATCACCCAATCACCCCCATCACCCCCCAATCACTTTCCAATCACCCCAATCATCCCCCATCACCTCCCAATCACCCCAATCACCCCCAATCACCCCCCATCACCCCCAATCACTCCCCAATTACTTTCCAAATCACCCCTCAATCATCCCCCAATCACTTTCCAATCACCCCAATCATCCCCCATCACCTCCCAATCACCCCATTACCCCCAGTCACCCCCCAATCACCCCCAATTATCCCCTAATCACCCCATCACCTCCCAATCACCCCCAATCACCCCCTATAACCTCCATCACCTCCCAATCACCACCCAACACCCCCAATCAACTCCCAATCACCCCCCATCACCTCCCAATCACCCCATTACCCCCCATCACCCCCAATCAACCCTAATCACCCCCATCACTCCCAATCGCCCCCATCACCCCCAACCAACTCCCAATCGCCCCCATCACCCCCAATCAACTCCCAATCACCCCCATCACCTCCCAATCACCCCAATCACCACCAACACCCCCCATCACCCCCAATCAACCCCCAATCACCCCCATCACCCCCAATCACTTTCCATCACCTCCCATCACCCCCACTTTCCAATCACCTCCATCACCTCCCAATCACCCCCAATCACCCCCTAATCACCCCCAATCACCCCCATCACCCACAATCACCCCACAATCACCCCCCAATCACCCCCCAATCACCCCCCAATCACTCCCCAATCAACCCCCAATCACCCCCATCACCCCCAATCACTTTCCATCACCTCCCATCACCCCCACTTTCCAATCACCTCCATCACCTCCCAATCACCCCCAATCACCCCCTAATCACCCCCAATCACCCCCATCACCCACAATCACCCCACAATCACCCTACAATCACCCCACAATCACCCCCCAATCACTCCCCAATTACACCCCAATCACCCCCAATCACTCCCCAATCACCCCCAATCACGCACAATCACCCACAATCACCCCCAATCACCCACAACCACCCCACAATCACCCCACAATCACCCCCAATCACCCCCAATCACCCCCATCACCCCCAATCACCCACAATCACCCCTCCATCACCCACAATCACCCCCCATCACCCCTAATCACCCCCTAATCACTCCCTAATCACCCCCCAATCACCCCAATCATCCCCAATGACCCTGCAATCACCCCTAATCACCCCCAAACCCTCATCCTGACACCAGCACGTTGTTTAGGATTTCTCACATAAGGTGGGGGGGAGGGGGGGGAGAAAAGTTCAGGAAGAAACAGGACACTGCCATCTACTCAGGGGATCACAGGGGTCAAATGGCCAGAATCAGCACACATTCACTGGGGGATGGAGGGTGGGGGGTTTGGTTCTGTCAAAGCTGAGGGAGCAGGTGGACTGGGGCTCAGGGGGGCCCTGCAGGGCCCGGGGAGGGGGTGGGACCGGGTGGGGCAGGAGGGAGCTTGCCTTGGGGCAGTTAATGGAAAGTCTACTCTGGGATCAGAAGCTGGGCCAGGAGAGCCGTTTTTCTATGACTGCATTTCAAACATCACTCCCAGGTCCTTGAGAAAGGCATTTCTGGGTTGTAAACTGGGAAACAGGGCTTTTTAAAATGCTGTGCTTTCTTTTAGTTGATTTCAGAGAGAGAGGAAGGGAGAGGGAGAGAGGAACCTCCATCGTTTGCCTCTGAAATGTACCGACCAGGGACCCAGCCTGCAGCCTGGGTGAGCCCCTGCCAGGAGCACCAGGGGCCTTGGTGCAGGGGGTGATGGTCCCTGGGCAGCACTGGCAAGGCAGGGAGGAGGGCAGGGAGGAGGGCATACAGAGTCCCATTCTCCCAGGGTTCTGGCTGGTGACTGGCTCTGGAGGAATTCACAGCTGGAGGAGGAGAGTGTATTTTACTTGCCCAAAGGGACAGGGTCGCCCTGGCTCTTGCTGACAGCAAGGATGGGGGTGGGCTGTTTGGCTGGAACTGAGCAGACACCAGGCTGAGGTGTTCCTTCTCCAGGAGACAGCGGGCAGAAAGAGGAGCCCCAAGCCAGGCCCTGGCATGACACAGGCCGCCGGGGGAGCCCATGGCAGGCAGCAGCTTTCCTCCTGCGGAGCAACCAGGGTCCCCTCCTGATTGGTCAGAGCCTGGGCTCCCAGTCTGTGCTATTGGCTACTTTAAAGGAAAAGGGGCGGGGTTGGCCTTTGCTGTAAGGAATGGTAAGCCATGGAGCCAAATGGTGGCTGCCTACACCCCTTTCTTTGACTGAAAAGATTACTGGTGTGATCTCACAATTCCCCCCTTTTCATATTTAATTCTTTTCCTCAAACCTGATTTGCATTTGCTGCCTTCCGTGCTCTGGGTCCGGGAGAAGGAGACTCTTGCTGTTTGGTCAGTGTGGTTCCATTACCCTCTGATGACACCCCTTGTACATGATGGTCACATAGAACCGCTCTGGCCTGCAGAGGGTTTTTGTGTGTATTTGAGCCAAACTGTCCACAATGGCCGGGAAGCAGGGTCTCAAGGGTCTCTGAAAGATGGCGACTTCTCACTTTGTTCTGTACAATCCTGTCCAAGGAGGAGACGAAGGTGGGATACGAAATCCATTGGCGACGGATGAGGGAGGCGGGAGAAAGCAAAGTAGAGAGACCCCTGGGATTGGGTGAAAAGTAAAATGATTGGCACATCCTTTGTGGGTGCAGGACAGTCAACAGTCAGCAATTAACACAATAACAACAACAATGAAGGGATTTGTGGTCTCTGTCCTGGAGCCCAGGGCATTTGGTTGTGCTCTGAGGACCCTGGGGGAAGGGAGGTTACAAGTTACTTTGACACTTCAAGGGTATCTATACTAATAATAGAGGCATAGGCAAATTGTTCAGGACTCTATCACAGTAACAGTAACAACCAAACAGCAGGCTGCCTGGGGCAACAAGGCCGGCGGGGGGGGCGGCGGGGGGGGGGCAGGGGGGTGAGTGAGGGACAGACCAAACGACTGAACAGTAGGCTGTTAGGGGCAACTAATCGGGGGGGGGGTGTAGTTAGGGGTAACTAGGCAGGCAGGCAGGTGAGCAGTTAGGAGCCAGAGGACCTGGATTGTGAGAGGGTTGTCCGACTGCCAGCTTAGGTCCGATCCCTAAACTGGTAGTCGGACATCTTTCGAGGGATCCCAGATTGGAGAGGGTACAGGCTGGTCTGAGGGGACCCCTCACCCAGTGCACGAATTTCATGCACTGGGCCTCTAGTGTTATAGATGCAAAAGGACAGATAGGCTCAGTTAAGGTAAAGAGTGACCTTGTCAGGGAAGATTCCCGTCTAAGAGGTGACTACCCACCATCACTGTTTTTGTTTAAAGTTTAATTTTAGTGCCCCTTGTGGTCACTTTAGGTCTGAGTTTGCAAGACCCGACCACCACAGAGGCCTCCCCTACGCTGTCAGGTTCCCTGTGGCCCCTTTTGCCCACATCAATGTGGGAACAAGAGAAAAAAGTTCTTTATCTCATGCACCAGGTGGTTATTTATTCATCCCCATCTGAAGAAACAATTAGAAAATGACACCTAAGAGTTTGGGTCATATTTTTGTATCCATTCAGCTACTATATGTCTTTTGATTGGAGCATTGAATCCATTTACATTTAAGGCTATAATGCATAGGTACTTATTTATTGCCATTTAAATCTGTATGCCTAGGTTTCTCTTTATTTCGTTCTCTCATTACATCAGTCCCTTTAGTATTTCTTATATTGCTGGCTTGGTGGTGATGAACTCATTTAGCAACTCCCCCCCCCCTCCCCCAAGCTCTTTATTTCACCATCTATTTTGAATGATAGCCTTGCTGGGTATAGTAATCTTAATTTCATATCCTTGCTTTCAGTTACCTTGAGTACTTAATGCTATTCCATTCTGGCCTGTAGAGTTTCTAATGAGAAATCAGGTGTCAGCCTTATGGGAGCTCCTTTATAGGTAATAGTTTGCTTTTCTCTTGCTGCCTTTAAGATGTTTTTTCTTTATTTTTGGCATTTTAATTATGATGTGTCTGTGTATGGGTGTGTTTGGGCTCTTCTTGGTTGGGATTCTGTGCCTCCTGACCTTGTGTGACTTTTTCCTTCACCAGGGATGGCAAGTTTTTTTTTGCCATTATTTCTTTAAACACCTTCTCTGTCCCTTTCTTCTTTTTCTGTCTCTTCTGGCACACCTACTATGTGAATATTGTTATGTGTCATGTTGTCCCATGGTTCTTTTAAGCTGTCCTGTTTTTTAATTGTTTTCTTTTCTTTTAGTTTTCTGATTGAGTGACCTTTTCTAAACTCTTTTCGAAATCACTGATCTGATCCTCAGCTTCCCATTTCTGCTGTCTGTTCCTTCCAGTGTGTTGTTTATTTGTGCTACAATGTTCTTTATTTCTATTTTCTTTTTTTTATATTTTATTGATTTTTTACAGAGAGGAAGAGAGAGGGATAGAGAGCTAGAAACGTGGATGAGAGAGAAACTGTGCCAGGAGCACTTCAAACCTACTGCCCTCACCGTTTGCCAATCATCATGTTCCTGGCTTAGGGTCTGGACTGATGTGTGAATGCAGGAGGGCCTGTCACTCTGCTGACTTAGGTAACAGAGGATAGTGACAGCACTTCTTTTTTCTTTTTTTAATTTTAAATATATTTTATTGATTTTGTACAGAGAGGAAGGGAGAGAGATAGAGAGCTAGAAACATCAATGAGAGAGAGTCATCGATCAGCTGCCTCTTGCACACACCCCCCTTTTGACCAGAATTGAACCCGGGTCCCTTCATTCCCCAAGCAGACACTCTATCCATTGAGCCAAACCGGTTTCGGCTTTAATATATTTATATTGATTTTTTACAGAGAGGAAGGGAGAGGTCTAGAAAGCTAGAAACATTGATGAGAGAGAAACATCGACCAGTTGCCTCCTGTACACCCCCCACTGGGGATATGCCTGCAACCAATGTACATGCCCCTGACTGGAATCAAACCCAGGACCCTTCAGTCCGTAGACCGACACTCTATCCACTAAGCCAAACCAGTTTCAGCAAGAGTTTGTTTAGTTTTGTAGGAATCCACCAACCTGTCTTCTCAAGTGGCTATACATGTCACAGTCCCACCAGCAATGAATGAGAGCTTCTGTTGCTCCAAATACTTGCCAGCATTGGTGTCAGGCTTTAGATTTTGGCCGTTCTGATAGTGGTCACATGGTATCTCATTGTTTTAATTTGCATTTCCTTGATGACATATGATAAAGAACAGCAGTCACCAACCTGAGAGGCCTAATGGGCCACCAGGGTCCATGGACCACCAGTTGGCGACAGATATAGAGCATTTTTTATATGCTTATTTGTTATCTGTATATCTTCTGTGGATGAGGTGTCTCTTAAGGACTGTAGTCCATTTTAAAAAATGTTTCCTGAACTTTTTAACTACATATATTTCCCCCTCCCCCCGATTTAATAGATATAATCAATTTATGTAAAAGCCTAAGCGACTATTATGACTGGAACAACTGGTCACTATGATGTGCATTGACCACCAGGGGAAAGACACTCAATGCAGGAGCTGCTCCCTGGTGGTCAGTGCATTCCCACAGCCAACCTCCATGGCTGGCCAAACTCCTGTGGTCTCTTCCTCCTACCCCCTGACCCTGTAAGCAACTTATGCACAACGTCTCTAGTTGACATATAATATTGTATAAGTTTAAGGTATACAATGTAATGATTTGAGGTATGTATATATTAAAAAATGATTTCCAAAATAAATTTAACACATATATTCCTCACATAGTTACAATTTTTTGTGTGTGATGAGAACTTTTAGATTTACTCCATTAGCAATTTTTAAACATACAATATAGTATAATGTACAATAATAAAAGAGTAAGATGCAAATTGACTGTACCTTTGTGACGCCCACCAGCCAATCAGGAGTGAGTATGCAAATAAACCCAACAAAGATGGTGGATTAATTTGCATATACAGGTACCAAGTGGCCAGGGGCAGGGCAGGATGCTTGCAATTTCACCATACCAATGACACAGGTGTTCTGCACTGCCCCAGCCACTCCAGGCCTCTGGGCAGCATGAGAAAGCAGAAAGACAGCTTCAGGCCAGAGCAAAAAGGCAGCTCTGGCTGGAGTGAGCGTGGTGCCAGCAGTCAGGGAAGGAAGGCCCATTCTTGCACGAATCTTTCATGCTTCAGGCCTCTAGTTAACTATAGTCACCATTACTTATTAATCTTGTAACAGGAAGTTAGTACTTTCTTACTACTTTCACCCATGTTCCCCATCCCTGGCAACCACCAATCTATATCCTGTTTCTGTGAATTCAGTCTTTTAGATTCCTCATTAAATGATATCACACAGTACTTGTCTTTCTCTCTCTGACTTAATTCACTTAGCATAATGCCCTCCAGCATTATACATGCTATTGAAAATGGCAGCATTTCCCTTTTAATGGCTGATGGGTGTTCCACATGGGCTTTCCCTGTCTTGGTTAGGGCACGTAATGCTATAGTGAACGTGGCTGTGAGTGCATATGTCTTTCTGAGATAACCTTTCCCTTCAGTAATGTATGCTGCAAGTGGAATTTCGGCATCATTAGTAGATCTATTTTTAATTTTTTGAGTAATCTCCATACTGTATTCCATAAGGGCCGAATGAATTTGCCAACCTGCATAGATTGGGTCATAAAACAGATTCTATGGCCTTGGGCTCTCTGGCTGTGGACCCAAATCAAGCAGGACTGCCCACTGAGCTTGGCCAGATGGGGCCACCCACTCAGCTCAGCCATGCTATGGGGTTTTCATAATGGTGTCTTGTGTATGGAGTGTTGCTAGTAGATCACCTGAGGATATTTTTTCCCATTAATTTTTAGAGAGAGTAGAAGGGAGGAAGGGAAAGAAAAAGAGCAAGAGAGAAACATCCAAGTGAGGGAGACACATAAACTGATTGCTTACCACACATATCCCAACCAGGGCCTGGGATTGAACCTGCAACCTAGGTACGTGCTCTTAACAGGAATTGAATCATTGACCCTTTGGTGCACAAGCAAATAATCTAACCACTGAGCAATACCACCCAGTGCTGTACCACAGCCTTTCTTTCATTCATCCGTGATGAGCACTTGGGCTGCTTGCTGATCTTTGCTATGGCAAGTAATGCTGCATGAACTTAAGAATGCATAAGACTAGAGGCCTGGTGCACAAAATTTGTGCGGGGGTCCCTCAGCCCAGCCTACACCTCTCCAACCTAGGACCCCTCCAGGGATGTCCGACTGCCCATTTAGGCCGGATCCCAGTAAGATCGGACCTAAATGGGCAGTTGGACATCCCTCTCACAATCCAGGACTGCTAGCTCCCAAACACACATCTGACTGCCTGCCTGATTGCTCCTAACCGCTTTTGCCTGCCAGCCTGATCATCCCCTAACCAGTCCCCTGCCAGTCTGATTGATGCCTAACTGCTTCCATGCCAAGCTGATGGCCACTAACTGCCCTCCCCTGCCAGCCTGGTCACCCCTAACTGCCCTCCCCTGCCAGCCTGGTCACCCCTAACTTTTCTCGCCTGCCAGCCTGGTCACACTCAATTGCCCTCCCCTGCTGGCCTAGTCACACTTAACTGCCCTCCCCTGCTGGCCATCTTGTGGCAGCCATCTTCAGTCTACATGGGGGCAGCCATATTGTGTGTTGAGTGATGGTCAATCTGCATAGTACTCTTTTATTAGATAGGATAGAGGCCTGGTGCAAGGTGGGGGCTCACTGGTTTGCCCTGAAGGGTGTCCAGGATCAGGATGGGGGTTGTCTTGGGGTATGGGGTGGCCTGGGCGAGGGGCCTGTGGTGGTTTTCAGGTTGGCTACCCACCCCAGCAACCCGAGAGGAGGCCCTGGTGTCTGAGATTTAGTTATCTTCTATAATTGAAACTTTCTAGCCTTGAGTGGAGGCCAGGGCAGGTCAGGGCAGGGGAAGCGTGCCCAGCTCCATGGCCACTGCCATCTTGGTTGGGTTAATTTGTATACTCTCTCCTGATTGGCTGGTGGGCGTAGCTTGTGGGAGTAGTGGAGATACAGACAATTTGCATGTTTTTCTTTTATTAGATAGGATCTGCTTTATCTTCTTGGCCCCAAATTTCAGCTCTCCTCCTGGTAGCCCCCCAAAATTGGAGTTGTGTTCAAGGTCACACACATAGTGGTAGAACTAGGAAATCAATCTTGGCTGTCTGTCCTTATATCTGGGATATAATAACCTACCAAGCCACCCACCCACACCATGAGGGAAGGGTTTCTTTGTTTTGTTTCCCATTGTACACCCACACTTAACATGGCACATGTTAGATATTCAGAAAATATTCATTAAATGTAAGAATGAATCTGCTCCCATTAGTAATGTTGTTAATATAGGTATTTCCAATCTCACAAATTGTTTTATTCTTTTTAAAAAAAATTAAATTATTATCTGTGTACATATCTTACCATTGCCACCCCCGCCCCCCACTCCCATACATGCCCTCCCTCCCCAGAGTTTTGTGTCCATTGGTTGTACTTATATGCATGTGTCCTTCGGTTAATCTCTTATCTCCCCCAGATCTCCCTACCCTACCTGCTGTAATTTGACAGTCTGTTTGTTGCATTACTGTCTCTATATCTATCTTTTGGTTCTTCAGTTTATAATGTTCTTTATTATTCATAAATGAGATGTTTCTCTTTCATTGACTGGCTTATTTCACTCAGCATGATGTTCTCCAATTCCATCCAGGTTGCTGCAAATGATGAGAATTCCTTCTTTTTTGTGGAAGCATAATATTCCATTGTGTAGAGGTACCATAGTTTTTTGATCCAATCATCTGCTGACGAGCACCTAGGCTGTTTCCAAATCCTAGTTATTGTAGATTGTGCTCCTATGAACATTGTGCTCCTATGAACACTCTTTCTGATTGGTGTTTCTAGTTTCTTGGGATATATTCCTAGGAGTGGGATTACTGGATCAAATAGGAGTTCCATTTTCAGTTTTTTGAGGAAACTCCACACTGTTCTCCACAGTGGTTGTACCAGCCTGCATTCCCACCAGAAGTGCACGAGGGTTCCTTTTTCTCTGCAACCTCGCCAACACTTGTCGTTTGTTGATTTGTTGATGTTGGCCATTCTGACAGGTGTGAGATGGTACCGCATTGTTGTTTTGATTTGCATCTCTCGAATAATTAGTGACTTTGAGCATGTTTTCATGTGCCTCTTGGCCTTCCTTCTGTCTTCTTTCGAGAAGATTCTATTTAGGTCCATTGCCCATTTTTTAATTGGCTCATTTACCTTCCTTTTATTAAGTTGTATAAGCTGTCTGTAGATGTTGGAGATACATGCAAAAGAATGAAACTAGATCACCAACTTACACCATACACAAAAATAAACTCAAAATGGATACAGGACTTAAACATAAGACGGAAAACCATAAAAATACTAGAGGCATCCACAGGCAGCAAAGTCTCAGACATATTCCAGAAGAACTTCTTCACTGATACTGCCCCTAGGGCAATGGAAGCTAAAGAGAAAATAAACAAATGGGACTACATCAAAATAAAAAGCTTTTTTACAGCAAAAGAAACCATCAACAAAACAACAAGAAAGCCCACTGTATGGGAGAACATATTTGCAAATGTTATCACTGATAAAGGTTTAATCTCCAACATCTACAGACAGCTTATACAACTTAATATATCCCAAGAAACTAGAAACACCAATCAGAAAGAGTGTTCATAGGAGCACAATGTTCATAGGAGCACAATCTACAATAACTAGGATTTGGAAACAGCCTAGGTGCCCGTCAGCAGATGATTGGATCAAAAAACTATGGTACCTCTACACAATGGAATATTATGCTTCCACAAAAAAGAAGGAATTCTCATCATTTGCAGCAACCTGGATGGAATTGGAGAACATCATGCTGAGTGAAATAAGCCAGTCAATGAAAGAGAAACATCTTTTTTGGGACAAGGCTCAGAACCTGTCCATCTAGTCTTCCACCATTTTGTCTCCTCCTGGATTCAATTTGAAATCTCACAAATTGTTGAGTGGCATGTTGGGCTTACAGGTGGGATAGTATTTTATGTTTGCTTTTAATTTGCTTTTTGCTGATGGCTATGATTTGTTCAGTATTGTTTCTGAATTAGTATTTTCCTGAGAACTGGAAACTTGCATCAGTAACTCACTGACCATTCCTTGTACATTTTAGAAGCTCAGCGGATGCTCAGTAAATTAAAAATGTAAGGAGAAACAACTTCTCAAATATTTCAAATGTTTTTTGTTTCTGTTGTCATTCTTTAAGACTGATGAGAAAATTAAGTATTTCAAATTTAAATAATTGTCTAAAATTTATCTTTTTTAGAGAATCTTATTTTTTTAAAAAACATTTACTTCCTCCTTAGAGTTGAAGAATGGATTCGTCGGGGTTGAACAAACTTATGGCTCTTCTGTGGAAGAATTTTATTTTAAAGGTAAGTTGAGATATTTATAGGATTATTGCAACATCTAAGAGATGGTCTTGGGAATAATCTGGCAGTCCAGTCACTGCCTTTCATTCATACCGTGGCAGCTTCTGGAGTGGGGTTATCTCTTGCACATAAGTGGGGTCCTCAGAGAGTGAAAGAACAGCTGAATGACTCATAGGAGGGAGAAAAAGACAGTCCAGGAAACTGCTGCTAGTGTACTCGTATAATTAGTCTCTCCCCTCCTCCCCCCCGCCATCTATATCTTCTTTTATGAAGAGGCTGTTAATACCAAATAGCCGGTCATTTGCAAAGTTAATATGCTCTTCCGCTAACAGTCTTTTTCCTCTCACAGCGCCGGCAGGGCTGTGCTCTGGTTATCGAGCTCTTCCTGGTGGTCCTGCTTGTGGGCGTGCTTCTGTTATCACGCAGGATTTTACCTGTCAAGGAGAGTGGGCCCTTCAAGTACTCTCAGCAGCCTGTTGATCAAAATTTGCCTGCATACATCAAAGAAGTCCCTTCTAAGATGTGGGAAATGGCTTTTGTACCTTCCAAAAGTGTTGTGGTGAAGGATATCGTTGAAACTGTGAAAAGAGATTTACACTACAATTTTAAAGGTTAGAAATTAAGGTTTTCTGCGGGAGGGGGTGTGTGAAGCATTATTAAATTGTTTCAGTGAAGACACACTTGCAACCTTTTCACTGGGAATAATCTTCCAAGTAAAACATTGTAGGATGTCATCATAACCAGGTAATAATCTCCTAAGTATAATAACATGGCTTGGTTAAACTTGAGAGTTAAATTTTCGGATAAAAATATAGTTTCCTAGATCTCAAAGCAAATAGTAGTATTTAAAAACTAGATGATCAATTTATTTTTTTCTAGATTATTGTCCAATCCTGTGATACTCAGTCTTCCTTGTTTCTAGTTGTGTGGTTTAAGCCCTGGGAAGTATAACTCCGGGGTGCATGATGGTGTGTCAAAGGGACAGCATGAGCAGCGGTCCTCTTCCTGGAACCATACAAAGTTGTCAGTTATATTGCTTAGATAAAAAGGTTGCCCGGGTCACAGAGAAATGCTGTATAGAAGACTGGCTATTTAGAATTATTATAAAAGCTCCCTATTCTTCACTTATCCTCACATTCTTTTTTTCTTTTTCTTTTTTTTTTTTTTTTAAATCTGTTGATCTCTTATCTCTCCCAGATCTCCCCCCTTCCTACTGTAATTTGACAGTCTGCTTGTTGCTTTACTGTCTCTATATCTATCTTTTGGTTCTTCAGTTTATAATGATCTTTATTATCCATAAATGAGTGAGGTCATGTGGTGTTTCTTTTTCATTGACTGGCTTATTTCACTCAGCATGTTGTTCTCCAATTCCATCCAGGTTGCTGCAAATGATGAGAATTCCTTCTTTTTTGTGGAAGCATAATATTCCATTGTGTAGAGGTACCATAGTTTTTTGATCCAATCATCTGCTGACGGGCACCTAGGCTGTTTCCAAATCCTAGTTATTGTAGATTGTGCTCCTATGAACATTGTGCTCCTATGAACACTCTTTCTGATTGGTGTTTCTAGTTTCTTGGGATATATTCCTAGGAGTGGGATTACTGGATCAAATAGGAGTTCCATTTTCAGTTTTTTGAGGAAGCTCCACACTGTTCTCCACAGTGGTTGTACCAGCCTGCATTCCCACCAGAAGTGCACGAGGGTTCCTTTTTCTCTGCAACCTCGCCAACACTTGTCGTTTGTTGATTTGTTGATGTTGGCCATTCTGACAGGTGTGAGATGGTACCGCATTGTTGTTTTGATTTGCATCTCTCGAATAATTAGTGACTTTGAGCATGTTTTCATGTGCCTCTTGGCCTTCCTTCTTTTTTCTTTCGAGAAGATTCTATTTAGGTCCATTGCCCATTTTTTAATTGGCTCATTTACCTTCCTTTTATTAAGTTGTATAAGCTGTCTGTAGATGTTGGAGATTAAACCTTTATCAGTGATAACATTTGCAAATATGTTCTCCCATACAGTGGGCTTTCTTGTTGTTTTGTTGATGGTTTCTTTTGCTGTAAAAAAGCTTTTTATTTTGATGTAATCCCATTTGTTTATTTTCTCTTTAGCTTCCATTGCCCTAGGAGCAGTGTCAGTGAAGAAGTTCTTCTGGAATATGTCTGAGGTTTTGCTGCCTGTGGATGCCTCTAGTATTTTTATGGTTTTCCGTCTTATGTTAAAGTCCTGTATCCATTTTGAGTTTATTTTTGTGTATGGTGTAAGTTGGTGATCTAGTTTCATCCTTTTGTATGTATCTTTCCAATTTTCCCAAGACCATTTATTGAAGAGACTGTCTTGACTCCATTGTATGTTCGTGTCTCCTTTGTCTAATATTAATTGAGCATAGTGATTTGGGTTGATATCTGGATTCTCTCTTCTATTACATTGATCTATATATCTGTTATTGTTCCAGTACCAGGCTGTTTTGAGAACAGTGGCTTTTTAATACAGCTTGAAATCTGGTATTGAGATCCCTCCTACTTTACTCTTCTTTCTCAGGATTGCTGTGGCTATTTGAGGTCTTTTGTTGTTCGAAATGAATTTTTGGAGAGTTCTTTCTAGGTCTGTGAAGTATGCCATTGGTATTTTAATGGGGATTGCATTGAACCTATAAATTGCTTTGGGAAGTATGGACAATTTGATGATGTTGATTCTACCAATACATGAACATGGTATGTTCTTCTTTTCAGTGTCGTGTAATTTTCTGCATATAGGTCGTTTACCTCCTTAGTTAAGTTCATTCCTAGGTATCTTAGTGTTTTTGGTGCAATGGTAAATGGGATTGCTTTTTTAGTCTCTGTTTCTGTAGGTTCACTGTTGGTGTATAGAAATGCCATAGATTTCTTGGCATTAATTTTGTATCCTGCTACATTGCCAAATTCATTTATTAAGTCTATTAGTTTTTTAATGGAGTCTTTTGGTTTTTTTATGTACAATATCATGTCATCTGCTAATAAGGATGACTTTACTACTTCTTTTCCATTTTGGATGCCTTTTATTTCATCTTCTTGTCTAATTGCAATGGCTAGTACTTCCAGTACTATGTCAAACAGGAGTGGCAATAGTGGGCATCCCTGTCTTGTTCCTGTTCTTAGAGGGGATGGTTTTAGTTTTTGCCCATTGAGTATGATCTTGGCTGTGGGTTTATCATATGTAGCTTTTATTATGTTAGGTAGGTTCCTTGTACTCCCACCTTGTTGAGAGATTTTATCAGGAAAGGGTGTTGGATTTTATCAAATGCTTTTTCTGCATCAATTGATATGACTATATGATTTTTATCTTTCAATTTGTTTATGTGATGTATCACATTTATTGATTTGCGGATATTGTACCATCCTTGCATTCCCCGAATAAATCCTACTTGGTCATGGTGTATGATCTTTCTGATGTTCTGCTGGAGCCGATTTGCTAGAATTTTGTTTAGGATTTTGGCATCTAAGTTCATGAGGGATATTGGCCTGTAATTCTCTTTCATTGTGTTGTCTTTATCTGGTTTTGGTATTAGGGTGATGCTTGCTTCATAGAAGGAGTTTGGAAGTGTTCCTTCCTCTTGAATTTTTTGGAATAGTCTGAGGAGGATAGGTTTTAGTTCTTCCTTGAATGTTTGGTAAAACTCTCCTGTGAAGCCATCTGGCCCTTGGCTTTTGTTTGCTGGAAGCTTTTTGATGACTGTTTCAATTTCTTCCTAAATCACTGGTCTATTGAGGTTTTCAGATTCTTCCTGATTGAGTTTTGGAAGGCTGTATTTTTCTAGGAATATGTCCATTTCCTCCAGGTTGTTCAGTTTGTTAGAACAGAGTTTTTCATAGTATTTTGTTACAATCCTTTGCATTTTGGCGGGGTCTATTGTTATTTCACTTCTTTTGTTTCTGATTTTATTTGGGTCCTCTATCTTTGTTTCTTGTTTAGCCTGGCTAGAGGTTCATCAATCTTGTTTATGCTTTCAAAGAACCAGCTCTTGGTTTTGTTGATCTTTTTTTTTTTTTTTTTTTTTTTTTTTTGGTCTCTATGTCATTTATCTAGGCTCTGATTTTTATTATTTCCTTTCTTCTGCTTACACTGGGCTTTTCTTGTTGCTTTTTTTCTAACTCTTTCAGTTGTAGAGTTATATAATTTGCTACCATTTTTTTCTTGTTTTTTTTTTTTTTTTTTTTTTTGCAATTGGCTTGGAGAGATATGAACTTCCCTCTCAAAACTGCTTTTGCTGTGTCCCATAGATTTTTGGATTGTTGTGTTTTCATTGTCATTTGTTTCCAGGATGTTTTTCATTTCTTCCTTGATTTCTCTGGTAACCCAGTCCTTGTTTAATAGCATGCTGTTTAATCTCCATGTGTTTGATTTCTTTGGATTATTTTTATTGTAGTTAATTTCCAGTTTTATGCCACTATGATCTGAGAAAATGCTTGATATGATTTCTATCGTCTTGAATTTGAAGAGACTTTGCCTATGTCCCAAAATGTGGCCTATCTTTGAGAATGTCCCATGTGCGCTTGAGAAGAATGTATATTCTGTGGCTTTGGGATGGAATGTTCTAAAGATGTCGATTAATTCCATCTATTCTAGAGAGTCATTTAGGATTGATATTTCTTTGCTGATTTTTTGTTTAGATGATTTGTCCAAAGGTGACAGTGGGGTATTAAAATTTCCTACTATGATTGTATTGCTATTAATCTCTCCCTTAATGTCCTGCAGCAGGTTTTTTTTGTTTTTGTTTTTTATGTATTTGGGTGCTTCTGTATTGGGTGCATATATATTTACCAGGGTTATTTCTTCTTGTTGGATTGTTTCCTTTAGTATTATGAAGTGGCCTTCATTATCTCTTGTTATGTCCTTCACTCTGACATCTAATTTGTCAGATATAAGTATTGCTACCCCAGCTTTTTTTTCATTTCCATTCTCCTGGAAAACCTTTTTCCATCCCTTCACCCTCAGTCTGTGTGCGTCTTTTTTTCTGAAGTGGGTTTCTTATAGACAACAGATATATGGGTCTTGTTTTCTTATCCAATCTGTTACCCTATGTCTTTTGATTGGAGCATTTAATTCATTTACATTTACCGTTATTATTGATAATTACTTATTTGACGCCATTTTTATTCTATACCCCTGTGTTCCTTCTTTACTTCCTATTTCTTTATTTTTACAGTAGACCCTTTAGCATTTCTTGCCTTGCTGGTTTGGTGGAGATAAATTCCTTTAGTCTTTTTTTTTTTTTTTTTTTTCTGGAAGCTCCTGATTTCACCTTCAATTTTGATTTATAGCCTTGTTGGGTACAGTATTCTTGGATTCAGACCCTTCCTTTGCATGACTTTGTATATTTCATGCCATTCCCTTCTGGCCTGATGGGTTTCTGTTGAGAAATCAGTTGCTAGTCTGATGGGGGTTCCTTTATATGTAACTTTCTTTCTCTCTCTGGCTGCTTTTAAGATTCTTACTTTGTCATTGGTGTTTGCCAATTTAATTATAATATGCCTTGGCGTTGGTCTTTTGGGATTCATTTTGCTTGGCACTCTGCGAGCATCTTGGATTTGTGTGGGTTTTTTCTTCTCTATCTCAGGAAAGTTGTCTGTCATTATTTCTTGAAATACGTTTTCCATGTCTTCCTCAATTTCCTTTCCTTCTGGAACCCCTATTATTCTAATATTGTTTTGTTTTGTATTGTCCCAAAGTTCTCTTAGGCTCTCCTCCTGCTTTTTAATTTTTTTTTTTCAGAAGCTGCTCTACTTGGGTATTTTTTTCCATCTTGTTTTCTATCTCACTGATGCGGTCCTCTGCTTCTTCTAGTCTGCTCTTGATGCTTTCTATTGAGTTCTTCATAGTAGCGATGTCATTTTCCATTTCTTCTTGATTCATCTTTATTTCTTCTTGGTTCTTCTTCATTTCATCTTGGGTCTTACTCATATTGTCAAATTTGTCTTCCGTTCTTTTTAGCCATCTTATGATCATTACTCTGAATTCTTACTCTGGTAAGTTGCTTGCCTCTAACTCGTTTACTTCCTTTTCTGGTGATGCCTGCTTTTCTTTCATTTTTGTGCTATTTCTTTGTCTCCCCATACTGTCTCTTTTCCGGATGTCTGGTTATGTAGATTTCTCTCTCCTGTGTTGATTTAAAGGCAAAAAATACAACACAACCAGGTACAACACACAAAGCATTGAACAGAAATGTATTTGTGATATTAATAAACTCTAATACAGGTGACCACTAGGGAAAGGCAAATTAGGGGATAGGAGAGAAAGAGGAAGAGTAGAAAGAGAAGAGGGAGGGAGCAAAAGAAAAAGATAGGAAAAAAATATATAAATGGAGTGTCAAAATGAAATTGGGAAACAGGGATAAGAAAGGAGAGAGAGAGAGAGAGAGAGAGAGAGAGAGAGAGAGAGAGAGAGAGAGAGAGAGAGAGAGAGAGTGGAGAAACTTAGAGATAAAAGGGCAATAACCTATATATATGAGAAAAGAATTTCAATAGAACAACCACTAACTCCAGAAAATGCTGGCAGCAGTACCTGGAGAATAATACAATCTACAACACCCCCTAAGGGAAAGGGAAAACCGAAGTAAAAAAAATAAACAAAAAAAAATCAAATAAGAAAATACCAAGCAACAGCAACAACAAAGGAATAAGCAAAATACTCACTAAAAGCATAAAAATACAATATATTCAACATTCCCCCAAACAGCATGAAAAAGACAGTGAAGAAAACAATTTTTTTTTTTTTTGCTAGTTAATACAGCTCAGAGAGGGGTGTGTATGCACTTGGCACAGGGGATTAGAAAGTATATATATAAGTAGGTTAGAAATTTTAGCAGGTGGGAGACAGAAAGAGTAGGGAAAATCTAAAGCCGGAAAGGGTTAAGATAAACAGGATAGCAAAAGGGGGAAGGTTAGAAAGAGAGTGATGGTGTAAGGGTGGTGTTGAGATAGGGTTAAACAATGTTAAAGGAGAAATGAAAATAAAATGAAGAACACTAATTCCAATGTAAAATACAGAGAAAATAAAATGGCACTTAAAAAAAAATTAAAGTAGCAGTAGTAATAATGCTAATTGAAAAATGTAATAAATAAAAAGTTAAAATCAAGTGAGGAAAAAAGGAAAAAATTTGTTTCTTAAGTAAAAGATGCAAAAAAACAAACAAAAATAAAATAAAAAATTTAGCAAAAAAAGTGTGCAGTTGTGAAGGCCATTCACTTCTTCTGTTATTCTGTTTGGCACGCCTGTTTCTCAGTACAGACAGTATTGCAGTTACCTGCGTTCTGCTGCACCTCAGTGTTGTAAGGTGGCAATTCCTTTGTTTCTTGGTTTTTGATAAAATAAAAATAGTAATATACACAGTTAGTTTGTACTCCAGCCCCTAGATGGCAGTGTTTCTGGATTGATGTCCCTGTCTTTTTGGCTGCTCTAGCCTTCTTTTTCTATGGCACTCAATACCGTTTTTTTTTGTTGTTTGTTTGTTTGTTTGTTTTGTTTTTTTTGCCTGGGAGCTGAATCCTGCATGATTTCTCCTGGCTCTGCTTCTCAGCTTCCAGAAAAGCTGTTTCTACCTGCTGTCTCTTAGGGCCAGCCAATTTGGGTGATCTCTCCTTTGTAATCAGAAGCAAAGGGTTGCAGGGGAACCAGACTAGGTGCGTGATGGGCGAGTCTGTGCGCACTTACAAACAGACTGCTTTTCAACTCCTATGTTCTCCCTCCGTGTCGGATCAGAATGGGTTGCTCCCTAGAGAACCCCACTAGTAGCAACCTTGGGGACCCCGTCCACGCTCTCGAATCACGCCAGACCCAACAGCGGGGGGCTGGACACAGATTTGTGCACTTTTGCCTCTGCTGCCACAGTGGCCGCAGCTTCTGCAGCTACCGCTTTCGCTGTTGGGACAGAGACATCCCACATTATCCCCGGCAAAATCCAACCTTTCTGTGGAATCCGCGTGTCCGCGCTGGTCGGGGCCCCCACAGTTGTGGTTTTTTCAGGTCTCAGATAAGATCCCCAGTTGCAGCACTGATGTTTACCTTGCTGCCATCTTCCAGGAAGCTACCCTCACATTCTTAACTCAGTTTCTCTCCTCCACCTCCCAGAAATAAAAATCACCAGAAGTTTGGTGGGCATCTCTCCAGTGCCCCACCCCTTATTCAGCAGCACATTTTTTTTCAATCTTTTTTGTTGTTGTTTGTTTGTTTCTCAATGGATTTGAGAGTCCTTGAGAGTAGGTGACATCTCAAAACATTTTTTATTAAAAAATACCATTGAAGCTGAAGAATGCAAATATGCACCACAAATATCCTAATAAATTTAGTCTCTTACAGGCTACTCTGGGTTAACCCAAAATATTCTGAAATTCCCTTTCTGATTCCTTCTTTGATACATGGGATTTTTTTTAGAAGTATATTATTTAACTTCCACACATCTGGGGATTAGTTGTTATTCTTCTATTGTTGCTTTTATTTTAATTTCCTTGAATAAGAGCATACACTTTATAATGTCAGTTTGAAATTTAGAGAGTTGTTTATGGCTAGTTTATAGAGTATTTTGATAAATGGCCCATGTTCATATGTAACACTGTGTTCTGCAGCATTTGCTTGTGGTGCTATGAATGTCACCTAGTTCAAGTTGGTTAATCATCACGCTTTCCAAACTTCCTGTGTTCTCACTATTTTTCACCTATTTATTCCATTAGTTGTTGATGAGGGTATTAGATTTTCAACGAGGTGTCATTAATACTTAAAAGGTTATACATATTAAAATAATATTAAAATTTCCTTTCCTTTTTTGCTTATATATTTTGAAATTATGAGGTCATGGAATCTTTCTGTTGAATTGCTTTAAAAATATTTCTCAATGCTGAAATTTTCCATTTCTCTCTAAAAAATATTTCATTTTTAATTTGTTAACTATATTAACTATAATAACTTTAGAATCCCTACCAAAACGTTCTGATATCTGGATTACTTGTGTACATTTTTTTTCTCTTAAGTCATTGAGTCCTGTTTTATAACATGCTAGAGGCCTGGTGCATGAAAATTCATGCACTGGAGGGGGGGGCCTCAGCCAAGCCTGCCCCGTCTCACAGTCCAGGAGCCCTCAGGAGTGGGAGGGTCAGGGGAAGGCAATGCCCTCATCACACCTCTGCTGCTGCCACTGCCGGCAGCACAAGCCTGGACCGGTCCTGGTTACCTGAGCATTGGGTGGCTTGGGCGGCTGCGCAGCTGCCTTCTGAGGCTTGCCAGCACCCTGGGCTGCCCCTGGGCAGCTGGGGGACTGAGGGAAGGTCTGGCCAAACCATGTTCCTGCAACCTCTGGCTGGACTGAAAGGACTGGGGGACTCCAGCAGGCCTGAGGGGACTGGGCACCACCATCTTGTGGCTTATGGACACTGCCATCTTTGTGATGGAGTGAGAGTCAATTTGCATATTTCCTCTTTATTAGATAGGATATTATATGTATTTATTTTACTTTATTTATGAACATTTTTTATTTTATTGTTGACAGTATTACAGATGTCTCCCATTCCCTCTCCCCCTCTTACCTTCCTATATATCTTATATTTTAATGACAGAAATTGTGGGTCAAAAGTATTAGAGGCTTTTTAGGGTTTAAGTTTTCTTCTGGAGGGCTGTCAACTTGATTCTAGTGAAGACTGGTCTAAGTTCCAGTAAGAACTACTCTATTCAGTTTTCTCTTTGCTCCTGAGGGACACCTCTTCTCCTAGGGTGTGGTCATTGCTCCTAGGTGTGGCCTGCCTAGGGAGTAGCTGGAAGTCTGGATGAAGCCTGCCTACCTTAGTGAGGCGTGAACTCCATTCTTGCTTTGAGCATTGCCCAGCTGCTGCAATGACTGCCCAGCATGGTGTACTGCCACCTGCTGGTTTCTTGCAATCTTACCCTGTACATGCCCAGGGTTGGAGCTAGCCATTGATTTCAGGGGAATATACATGCTGAATTTTCACCTCACTTCTCTGCTATTCTCTTCTCTTTGGAATTTTGCCTCTTGAGTCCCATCCATTTTGGCACCCTGAACTCTCACCTCTTTTTCTTCAACTCAGTAAATCAGCAACATTTGGCAATTGCTTTCAGGGCAATTCACCTTGTGCATTTCAAGAAGTTTTATAGATTTTGTTTAACTTTTAGGCAATGGGAAAGTTTAATCTTATGTAAGCTACTCTATCATAGCTAGAATTGGAAGTGCTTATGTGAGAATTTTAAAATTTTTTGCTGGTTATTTCCAAGTATTTTACATTACTAGAGGCCTGGTGCATGAATTTATACACTGGTGGGGTCTCTCAGCTCGGCCTGCGGAGATCGGGCTGAAACAGGCTCTCCAACATCCTCTGAGGGGTCCTGGATTGTGAGAGGGCAATTCTTGGGTGACACACCTGGAATCAGGCTGTTGAAGCCTTTGTTTTCCTCTTCACATCAAAAACATGTTTACAGGCTCCTACTGGCCAAATCTGCGATAATTTAAGAAAAAAAAGTATTTACTCCTAAGAAAATGTTTAGTGTACACAAACTTATATACAGATATTTAAAGGCCAAATTGTTATATCTTTGAACTACAATTGTTGTAACATTAAAAGATTTTCAATTATGTTAAACTTGATTTAGGCTAAATTCCTTGATGGATGAGCTCAAATATTGAAACATAATTGTGGCAAATAAGGATCCAAAATGGTGATGGAGTAGGTAGAAGCTATACTCACTTCCTCTCAGGTCCAAACTGGAATTATGATTAAGTTATAGAGCCTGAATAACCAACTTGCTGAAGACTAGCTGAAAACAAGTCACTGATACATCTGATAAGGGATTAATATCCAAAATTTATAAAGAACTTATAAAACTTAGCAACAAGAAAAACTAATTAAGAAATGGGCAAAGGGCCTGAATAGACTCTTCTCCAAAGAAGACATAAAATGCCCAATAGACATATGAAAAGATACTCAGTATCACTAATCATCAAAGAGATGCAAATTTAAAAACTCAATGAGATGTCACCTTACCTGTCAAAAGGGCTGTAATCACCAAATCAACAAACAAGTGTTGGCAAGGATGTGGAGAAAAGGCAACCTTCATGCACTGCTGGTGAGCATGCCAGCTGATGAAGCCACTGAGGAGAATAGTATGTAGTTTTCTCAAAAAATTAAATATGGAACTGCCTTGTGATCCAGTGAGTCTACTTTTGGAAATATATTCTAAGAAAAATTAAACACCAGTCAGAAAGAATGTATGCACCCTGTGTTCATTGCAGGGTTATTTACAGCAGCAAAGATCTGGAAACAGCCCAGTGCCCACCAGGATATGAGCAGATGGAACAGCTGTGGGACATTCACACGGTGAAACACTCCTCTCTGTGGGACCTTCACACAGTGGAACAGTCCTCACTGTGGGACATTCACACAGTGAAACATTCCTCACTGTGGGACCTTCACACAGTGGAACACTCCTAACTGTGGGACATTCACACGCGGAACACTCCTCACTGTGGGACATTCACACGGTGGAACACTCCTCACTGTGGGTCATTCACACGGCGGAACACTCCTCACTATGGGACATTCACACAGTGGAACACTCCTCACTGTGGGACATTCACACGGCGGAACACTCCTCACTGTGGGTCATTCACACAGTGGAACACTCCTCACTGTGGGACATTCACACAGTGGAACACTCCTCACTGTGGGACATTCACACGGTGGAACACTCCTCACTGTGGGACATTCACACGGTGGAACACTCCTCACTGTGGGACCTTCACACGGTGGAACACTCCTCACTGTGGGACATTAACACGGTGGAACACTCCTCACTGTGGGACATTCACACGGTGGAACACTCCTCACTGTGGGACATTCACACGGTGGAACACTCCTCACTGTGGGTCATTCACACGGTGGAACACTCCTCACTGTGGGTCATTCACACAGTGGAACACTCCTCACTGTGGGACCTTCACACAGTGGAACACTCCTCACTGTCCTCACTGTGGGACATTCACACAGTGGAACACTCCTCACTGTGGGACCTTCACACAGTGGAACACTCCTCACTGTGGGACATTCACACAGTGGAACACTCCTCACTATGGGACATTCACACGGTGGAACACTCCTCACTGTGGGACCTTCACACAGTGGAACACTCCTCACTATGGGACATTCACACGGTGGAACACTCCTCACTTAGGGTCATTCACACGGTGGAACACTCCTCACTATGGGTCATTCACACAGTGGAACACTCCTCACTGTGGGACCTTCACACAGTGGAACACTCCTCACTATGGGACATTCACACGGTGGAACACTCCTCACTGTGGGACATTCACACAGTGGAACACTCCTCACTGTGGGTCATTCACACGGTGGAACACTCCTCACTATGGGACATTCACACGGTGGAACACTCCTCACTGTGGGTCATTCACACAGTGGAACACTCCTCACTGTGGGTCATTCACATGGTGGAACACTCCTCGCTGTGGGACATTCAAACGGTGGAATACTCCTCACTATGGGACATTCACACAGTGGAACACTCTTCACTGTGTGAGAGAAGGAAGTCTCAACCTTTGCAATTTCACCGAGAGAGCATTATTCAAGTGAAATAAGAGATGGAAAAAGACAGGTACCACATGACCTCACTCATATTTGGAATCTAATGAGTAAACTTAAATAACAAAACAGAAACAGGCTAGAGAGCAAGCTGATGGCTGTCAGTGTGGGGGCTGGATGGTGGGCTGAGGGATTGGGAAAAAAGACAAAGAGCTCATGAACAAGAGTGTGGTGGTTGCCAAGGGAGGAGGGTGGGGAAGGTGGAGAACGGTAAAGGTAGAATAAATGGTGATGGGTGGAGACTTGACTTGGGTGGTGAACACACAATAAAGTGCACAGGTAATGTGTTGTAGAATTGTACACCTTAAGCTGTATGATCTTGTTAACTAGTGTTACCTCGGTCCTCATATATAAAAACCCTCATATATAAAAAGGGTCATAACGGCCAGTAATTACTGGAGGCTGACCAACTGGAAGTCGGTGCTGGCACTGCCCCAAAGCAAGAGGAAAGGGGCAATCAGACAGGCAGGCAGAGGGGTTAGGGGTGATAAGGTAGGCAGGCCAGCAGTTAGAGGAGATCAGATAGGCAGACAGCCCCTTATTGGGCTGGCTCCGCCTCCAAGCAAGCAGTTAGGGGCAATCAAGCAAGCAGGCAAGTGGTTAGGGGAGATCAGGTGGGCAGACAGCCCCTCGCAGGGCTGACCCCACCCCCAGCAACGAAAGAGGGAGACCCAGTCCAGCCAAGCAAGCCATTGCACCCCAGCCTGCCACCTACAGAGGGAGGCCACTGGTGGCAGAGGAGAGGGCACAGCGCTGCACAGACGGCAAGCAGTGGCAGCAGTGGGGTGGGGCCAACTGCCTGAGCCAAGGGAAGGAAAGCCCCTGATAAGCTTTGATCTCAGGCCAGGAGAAGGGACCCTACCCAAGGGGTCCCAGATTGTGAGAGGGTGCAAGCCAGGCTGAGGGTCCCCTGATTACATAAAATTTTGTGGACTGGGCCTGTAGTAAATTTAATAAAAAAGAAAATAAATAATTGCCTCAAATATTAAAACTATAAAGTGGTTTTATTCCTCTATTTCTATTTTTTATTTATATATTAAAAATCACAATAGTATCAGACTTTGAATAGATTGCATAGATAAATTTTGTTTATATTTTCCTTTAAGTTGGAAATTTCAAAACACAACATGAAACACCCTTTTCCTTACCATTTCTTCAATGTGCAGTTATAATGAGGAATTGTACTCTTAAGTTTGTGATAAAACTTTGGCAACTCCTAAAAATTGTATGCACTCCAAATATGCATTAGTTCATTATACCAATGTTTTGGCAACAGTGGTTTGAAATTTATAATATTTTGATAGCCTTTTATCCATGTAAAGTGGTTTCCATTTTAAAGATAGGAAGGACTGTCAGACATTGTGCCTTTAAGTGATCAGCTTACGTATTAGAGTTTTCTCTCTTTACAGTTCAAGGTTTTCCTTCAGAAAGAGATTTTGAAGATTATCTTATGCAAGATAATGACTCTAAAACAGTGATGGTTGCTTTTGTTTTTGACCATGAGTTCGAAAATAGCTATGATCCTCTGCCACTTAAGGTAAGAAAGTTTTATGTAGAAACTCTATGGCTATAGTTTCCAGGGACTTAATGAAGTGGAAGTATTTTATAATCTGGAGACTGTAATTTACCCAAGATCATGCTGCTTATACACAGCAGAGCAGGCATGTAGACCCAAATCTAACCACATCAGTGTCTCGGCCTTAATGCACCAGGGCGTTATGTTTGGGGGGAAAGATTTGAATTCACTGCCTACCAGGCCTTCATAAGTCAGTCATAGGCAACAATGGCTACTGAGGGGCCCCTCTTGCTGCTGTGTCTGGATCAGTAGCAGCCTCCAGCTCTGCAGGTGGCAGTGAGCCGTGCACATATCCTGGGCAGAGGACTGGGTGACAGAGCAGGTGCAGCTTGAGGTCAGGAGCATAGATCACAAGCAGGAAACTTCCCTCTTTCTTTTGAATGAGTCTCGTCATTTCTAAATCTAAACCTGGAAAACAGTGCTAAGACTTAGGAAGGCTAACTTAGAATCAGGACATATGTAGACTCTGAAGAGGAGTCTGGTGCCAGTCCCCCAGGAGGAGAGGCAAGGACAGTGCTTTGAACTTAGTGTCTCTGGTGTTGAGAGAAATAAAGTGTCCATGGAGCCATAGTTGCCATTTAAGACAGATGGTTGACAATGGAATGAAAAGTAAGGAAAGCCCCCAGGTGTGAGTAGGTTGTGGGAAGCCTTTCATTCTGTCTTCCCACCCCTCATCTCTTTCCTAGATGCCAACTTTTCTCATGCCTGAGTGCTGCATAGTTTAATTGTTGAATGAAAGGTAGTACTAATTCTGGAGAACTGCATGAACCTCTATGTAGGACACGATGCAATAGTTGAGCAGCAGGGTCAAGACACAGAAACCAGTAGAATCAGGAGGGGAAAGCAGAAGACATAAGTCAAGACCTAAGTCTTACATTACTGATACTGGTGCGGGCTTAGCAGCTTGCATAGAGCCTGCTCCAGTGTCTCGGTGTGGGTTCAAGCTTCAACCTTATGCCTTGGATACCTCCCTGACCCTACTGCTCTCACTTGTCTGATTACTCTGACTTACCCTTAAGGTTGCTACCATGACTCACAGTACATTGTCTCTTCCAACCATACCCATTCCTTCCCTTCTTGGTACTTCCACATTTCCTATACATATCTCAGTCACTGATCTTACTATAGCATAAATAATATGTAATTTTCCTCTACTACTGTAGAATTTGAGCTCCTTGAGTAACAGGGGCTCTGTCTTAATCCTCCAATTCTATATAATAAGGAGATAATATGCAAATTGACCATCACACCCTCACAAAGATGGCTGCCTATGACCAGGTCATCAGGGGGGTTAGTGAAGGACAATCAGGCTGGTGGAGGGGGGGCAGTTAGGGGTGACCAGGCAGGCAGATGAATGATTAGGGGGCCAGTGGTCCAGGATTGTCAGAGGCCCCTGGATCAGGCCTAAACTGGCAGTTGGACATCCCCTGAGGGGCCCTGGATTGGAGAGGGTGCAGGCTGGGCTGAGAGGACACCCTTCTCCCCTCTGCAAAATTTCGTGAACTGGGACTCTAGTATATGATAAGTGCCTAAAACTTCTGTCTTGATAACTGAACATATGAATATTTACCTTGACTTATATCTTCTGCTTGCCCCTCCTGATTCTACTGGCTTCTGTGTCTTGACCCTGCTGCTCAACTATTGCATCGTGTCCTACATAGAGGTTCATGCAGTTCTCCAGAATTAGTACTACCTTTCATTCAACAATTAAACTATGCAGCACTCTGTATTTACATTTGAATATACTCTTTAATCCTCAGGCAGGATTCCTTTTTAAAAAATATATATATTTTATTGATTTTTACAGAGAGGAAGGGAGAAGGATAGAGAGTTAGAAACATCAATGAGAGAGTAACATTGATCATCTGCCTCCTGCACACCCTCCTACTGAGAATGTGCCCACAACCAAGGTACATGCCCCTGACTGGAATCGAACCTGAGACCCTTTGGTCCAAAGGCCAATGTTCTAATCCACTGAGCCAAACCCATTAGGGCTCAGGCAGGATTCTTATGTTAACAATCATTTCTAGGAAAGGAAGGTTTTCCTCATAGGAAAATGGAAAGAGGAATTTACAAAACCTTTTGGTATATTTCCTGTCAGTGTGCAAGCAGCTGTCCATCTGGGGCAAGTCCATCCACAGCCTTGCTCCAGATTGCGCTTGCCTCTGACTGCCACACCCACTGCTGCCGCCTCAGCCTGCCTTCGGCCACAGGCTCCCATTTGCACTTTAACATTCTTTTATTTCTCGTTCCTGCTTAATTATGTTTTTGTTTATGGATATTGTTTGTTTCCATTTGCTCCTTGTAGGTAAAATATTATTTACGTTTTAGTTCTCAGAGGAACAACTATTCGGAGAAATCCCAACCTAAAAGTTGGAAAACAGATACTCTCTTTCCAGAGTATTCTCTCGCAGGACCCAGAAATGAACTAGACCCAACGGGGGGGAGTCCTGGTGAGCAGAACTTCGACCACACTTACTTAAATAATGCTAATTTTACAGCGAGAACAATCTCTATTTGTACATACATTTCCTCAACTTTTTTCTCTTCTTTGTTTCTTGTTGTTGTTAATCTTCACTCTAGGATATTTTTCCATTGATTTTTAGAGAGGGAGGGAAGGAGGAAGAAGTGGGGAGAAAGAGAGGAAGAGAAACATTCATGCGAGAGACACATTGACCCGTTGCCTCCCGCACATGCCCTGAGTGGGGCTAGGGATCAAGTCTGCAACCGGGATATGTGCCCTTGATCTGAATCTAACCCAGGTCCCTGCAGTTCACGGGCTCATGCTCTTTCCACTGAGCCAAACTGGAAACTTAAATATATATATTATTGATTTCAGAGAGGAAGGGAGAGAGAGATAGGAACATCAATGATGAGAGAGAATCATTGATTGGCTGCCTCCTGCATATCCTCCTATTGGGGATTGAGCCCACAATCCAGCCATGTGCCCTTAACCAGAATCAAACCTGGAACCCTTCAGTCTGCAGGCTGATGCTCTATCTATTGAGCCAATTTTCAACTTTTGATAAACATTATTTTTTTTTTAACTTATTATACTGGTGTTGTTGTTTTTCTTAATTTAAAAATTTTAGTGTCCCAAAACTCATGAAAAATCCTATAGATTGGACAATGCATTTTTATCCTTTCTTGATCATTATCATTGTATATCCTTATATTTTCATGTAGATTTATTTATGAAACTTTGATTTTAATGACTTACTATATACATTTCCAGATACTGACATAGAATAAGTAATTATAGCTATGTGGTATTCTGCTGAGCTAATGAAAAGTTTTCAGTATAGCTATTGTAATTTAAAATTTACTACACATACTACCATGTGGAACTTTGCTTTCACCAAAAATAGTGCACATTTATTGTTAGGAAATTATTCAGCAAGAGAAACAAGCTGTAACCAATTTAGCATAATTCTTATTTGAAATATTTCCTTTAAAATATTTTAATATTATTTTTTATGTAAAAATATTTTTAATATTATTATTTTCTTTAAAATATTTTAAATATTATTTTTCAGTCATAAAATTTAAAGGGGAATCAGGTTTTTTTTTAACTTACGTTACTTTATTATGAACTTTGGACTAAGGTATTACTTCTTAAGGATTAGACTAGCGAAAGACTTAGAAAGCTAGATAATGATGATAGTTTCCATGGATGTGACATATAGAAACCCAAATGCACTGCTTTAGGGAGGGCCATTCTGGGTAGCTGTCTGGCAATGGCGGTTGTCTTAGTCTGTTTGGGCTGCTATAACCAAGTACCACAACTAGGGAGTTTATAAATAACAGAAAATTGTTTCTCCTGGTTCTGGAGGCTGGGAAGTCTGAGATGAAGGCACCAGCATGGCCATGTGGTCGTGATGGCTTCCTTCCTGGTTGTTGTGCCCTCACCTGGTGGGAATGGCTAGGGATCTCTCTACAACCTTGGTTATCAGAGCATGAATTTCATTAATGATTTCCACTCATCACTTAAGCATCTCCTAAATAAACCACCTGTTAATGGATTATTTACCATCACCTTTGGGGTTAGGGTTTCAAAAATTTGGAGGGGAAAACAAACATTCAGACCATAGCAATAGCCAAATTAAAAATATGTTCCTGAATATAAACATATTTATAAGTAAATTATTTTATGGATTTATAAGTAAATTTCTGACATTGTTGTTTCTAGTGGCAGGAGTAGAAGGCAATCAGGAGAACCAATTAGAAAGACTGGACTAGATTTATGCATAACAGAGTACATAAAATCTATAACTCAATTTCATTTACATAAAATGTATGTAAACAGAATGCTCGTATAAGTCTTAGAAGAACACATAAAACTGCATAAGGATACTCACTAAACACATTAGGAATGCTGCCAATTCTCAGATGACATGATATTTACATAGGAATCCGTAAAGACTACACTAAAATACTACTAGATTTAATGTGATTTTGGCAATGTAGTAGCATACAAAATTAATACCCAGAAATCAATGGCATTTTAAAACACCAATAATGAATTCTCAGAAAGATAAATTTTAAAAATAATCCCATTTATCTTCGCAATGAAAAAAAAAATTAAGATTCTTAGGAATAAACTTAACCAAGGAGGTAAAATACTTATACTCAGAAAACTATAAGATGTTGAAAAAAGATATAGAGGAAAAATAAACAAGAATATACCATGTTCATGGATTGGTAGAATCATCATCATTAAAATGTCCATAATACCCACAGCATTCTATAGATTCATTCTAGTTCCTATTAAAATACTAACAACATATTTCACAGATCTAGAACAAACACTCCAAAAATTTATATAGAACCAAAATATATCCCAAATAGCTACAGACTTGAGAAAGGAGAACAAAGTTGGAGGGATCACAATATCCAATATTAAGTTATACCACAAAGCCATTGTCTCAAAACAGCCTAGTACTGGCTGATAGAACAGGCAGATAGATCAATGGAATAGAACAGAGAACCCAAAAGCCAAGCCATTACACTCAGTATTTGACAAAGGAGGCAAGAGCATACCATGAAGTGAAAGACACTCTCTTTAATAAACGGTGTTGGGAAAATTAGATAGGTACATGCAAAAAATAAAAATAGATCACCAGCTTACACCATATACAAAAATAAACTCAAAATGGCTAAAGGACTTGAATGTAAGACGGGAAACCATAAAAATTGTACAAGAGCCCTAACCGGTTTTGCTCAGTGGATAGAGCGTCAGCCTGTGACTGAAGGGTCCCAGGTTTGATTTCAGTCAAGGGCATGTACCTTGGTTGCAGACACATCTCCAGTAGTGGGTGTGCAGTAGACATCTGATCAATGCTTCTCTCACATAGATGTTTCTAATTCTCTAACCCTCTCCCTTTTTCTCTGTAAAAAAAAAAAAATCAATAAAAATATATTTTAAAAAATCCTACAAGACACCATAGGCAGCAAAATTGCATACATACCGTATTTTTCGGACCATAAGACGCACCGGACCATAAGACACACCAGTTTTTAGAGAAGGGAAATGAAGAAAAAAAGATTCTGAAACAAATAGTGTCCTAAAATATTTTATGTGCATTAAAACCCAACATCACAGTCATAAACACATGTAATCAACCCTGTAAAGTAAACAGCAACATTTAGAATCATTTAGAACCATTATTAACAAATACAGTCAGCAAAAGACAAAATGTACTGTAAAACACAATAACGAGAGACTTCAGTAATAAATTAGAATAAAGTTGAAGATTTATGGTAAAGGTTCTGCTAAGATCTACAGTACGCCTACCCAGTAGTCAAGCACGGCAACAGAGGGCGGAGAGGAATGATTGGGGGAATAGACGCGGCATTCTTCCGGGCACGGAGTACGGGCCAGCAAGGGGTACAGGCGATGATTACGGTTTGGATTACGCAGTTACCGTACACCGCACCTGGGCTGACATGGAGATATGGCTGCAGCGAGGGCATGGAGGCTGACTACCATACATGGGAACTCCTCTACCACTTGGGGTTTACAGAGCAGGGCAGACACTCTGGGCACGGAGGAATGGACAGTGGCTGCAGCAAGCACACAGAGCCGGGTAAGCACACAGAGACCACACAGAGCCGGGCAAGTAAAAAAACTTTTTTTTTTAAGTATATGTGTAGGCTATATTTGGACCATAAGACGCAGGGACGTTTTCCCCCCACTTCTGGGGGAAAAAAAGTGCGTCTTATGGTCCGAAAAATACGGTATGTCATAGCAATATCTTTATAGACACAGATCCTAGGGCAATGGATACTAAGGAGAAAATAAACAAATGGGACTACTTCAAAAGCTTCTTCACAGCAAAAGAAATCATCAACAAAACAATAAGAAAGCCCACTGCATAGGATACTATATTTGCCAATGCTATTTCAGATAAAGATTTAATCTCCAAAATATGGAGAGAACTCATACAGCTTAACAAAAGGAAGATAAACGATCTAATCAAAAAATGGGCAAAGGACCTAAATGCTTTTCCAAAGTAGATATATAGATGATGAAGAGGCATATGCAAAAATGCTCAAAGTCACTGATCACAGAGAGATGCAAATTAAAAGGACAAAGAGGTGTCATCTAACACTTGTCAGAATGGCTATCATCAACAAATCAGCAAACAAGTGCTGGTGAGGATGTGGAGAAAAGGGAGCCCTGCTGGTGGGAATGCAAACTGGTACAGTCACTGTGGAAAATAGTATGGAGTTTCCTCAAAAATTTTAAATGGAGCTTCCATTTACCCTGTAATCCTACTTCTAGGAATATATCCTAAGAAACCTGAAGCACCAGTCAAAAAGAATGTATTTATCCCTATGTTCATAGCAGCACAATTTATAGTAGCTAAGATCTGGAAACAGCCCAAGTACACATCAGTAGATGAGTGGATAAAAATGCTGTGGTACATCTACACCATGGAATACTATGCAGCAGATAAAAAGAAGAAGCTCTTCCCCTTTGAGACAACATGGAAGGACCTGGAGATTATCATACTAAGTGAAATAAGCCAGTCCGAGAAAGACAAGTATCACATGATCTCATTCATATGTTGAATATAAATGAACAAATAAACTGAAGGATGAAATAGATCCAGAGACATAAAAGCATGGAGCAGAGTGTAGGATCTCAGAGGGAAGGTAGGAGAGGGTGGCTGGGTGGGAAGAGATCAACCAAAGAACTTGTATGCATATATGCATCACCCATGGATATTGGGTAATGAAGGATTGGGGTGGGGGGTGAAGGTTAGCTATAAGGGGTCCCTGGGGGAAAAGGAGGACATATTTAATCCTTTCAACAATAGAGATTTAACTTTAAAAAAACACACAAGGATACTCATCAACCACATTAGAAATGTTGCCAATGGAAATGGGGCAAGGTAAAAAGGAAAATGAAAGAGTGAATCAATAAGAGGGTTAAGGGGCATGAACCAATCGTTGGGCCATGAACTGAATGAAGAGTATGATTAACAGTCTTCTGAACATGAAGCTAAAAATATGTGTGTGTGTGTGAGTGTGTTATTTGTGTGAGTGTGTCTGTGTGCGCGCGTGCGTGTGCACAAACACACCAAAATATGTGCATGACATAAAACTAGAGATTGTTAAACACTCATTGATTAAAACATTTATGCCCTATTTTTATTCTTCAATTATTGACTTGTCTCAAAAAAGTGTTATCTTTTTAAATTTTTATCTTTATTGTTAAAAGTATTATAGATGTCCCTCTTTTATCCTCCATTGACCCCTCCTCCCCATTCCCACCCTCTCCAGGCCTTCACCTGTGACCATGGGATTATCTATATATGCATAAAGTTCTTTGGCTGATCTCTTATTCCCTCCCCCACTTCCCTCCTACATTTTACAGTCTGTTTTATGCTTCTTTGTCTCTGGATCTATTTTGTTCTTCAGCTTATTTCATTCATTAGAATCCACATAAAAATTAGGTCATGTGATACTTGTGTTTCTCTGATCGGCTTATTTCTCTTAGCATACTATTCTCCAGGGCACTCCATTCTGTCTCAAAGGGGAAGAGACCCTTATTTTTACAGCTGTATAGTATTCCATGCTAAAAATGTACCACAGCGTTTTTATCCACTCATCTACTGATGGGCACTTAGGCTGTTGCCAGACCTTAGCTATTGCAAATAGCACTGCTTTGAAAATAGGGGTGCATATTTTTTTTCTAATTGGTGCTTCAGGCTTCATATATTTCTAGAAGTGGGATAGCTGAGTCAAATGGCAGTACCATCTTTAATTTATTGAGGAAACTACATGTTGTCTTTTATAGTGGATGCACCAGTCTGCAGTATGTGAGGGTTCCTTATTCTCCACACCCTCACCAGCATTTCTCGTCTATTGATTTGTTGATGACAGCCATTCTGACAGGTGTGAGTTGATACCTCATTGTCATTTTAATTTGCATCTCTCAGATGATTAGTGACTTTGTCTATTTTTTTAATTGGATTGTTTATCCTCCTTTTGTTAAGTTGTATGAGTTTCCTATAAATTTTGGAGATTAAATCCTTATTAGATGTAACATTGGCAAATGTGTTCCATGCAGTGGGCTCTCTTGTTCTGTTGATGGTTCCTTTGCTGTGCAGAAGCTTTTTATTTTATTTTTTTAATATATTTTTATTGATTTTTTACAGAGAGAAAGAGAGAGGGATAGAGTTAGAAACATCCATGAGAGAAAAATGGATCAGCTACCTCCTGCACATGCCCTACTGGGGATGGGCCTGCAACCAAGGTACATGCCCTTGACTGGAATCGAACCTGGGACCTTTCAGTCCACAGGCTGACGCTCTATCCACTGAGCCAAACCGGTTTCGGCAGAAGCTTTTTATTTTGATGTAGTCCCATTTGTTTATTTTCTCCTTAGATTTTATTATCCTAGGAGATGTATTGGTAAACATGATGCTATACAATATTTCTGATGTTTTCCTGCCTATGGATTCTTCTAAGATTTTTATGGTTTCCCATCTTATGTTTAAGTCTTTTATTCTTTTTGAGTTTATTTTTGTGTATGGTATAAGTTGGTGGTTTAATTTCTTTCTTTCTTTCTTTTCTTTTTTTTTTTTTGCATGTCCAATTTCCCCAACACCATGTATTAAAGAGACTGCCTTGACTCCATTGTATACTTCTGCCTCCTTTGTAAAATATTAATTGAGCATAATCACTTGGTCTATTTTTGGGTTCTCTGTTCTGTTGTATTGGTCTATGTGTCTGTTCTTGTGCCAGTTCCAGACACATTTGAGAACAGTGGCATTGTAATGTAGCTTAATATTGGGTATTGTGATTCCTCCAATCCTGTTCTTTCTCAGGATTTCTGCGGCAAATAGCAGAAATTTTAAAATTATTATTATTATTCCATATACATTTTTGGAGAGTTTGTTCTAGGTCTGTGAAATATGCTATTGCTATTTTAATGGGATTGCATTGAATCTATAGATTGCTTTGGGTAGCATGGACATTTTAATAATGTTGATTTTACCAACCAATGAACACCGTATATTCTTCCCTTTGTTTATGTCTTCCTCTATCTCTTTTTCAACATCCTGCAGGTTTTTTTGTTTGTTTGTTTGTTTGTTTGTTTTTTAGTACAGGTCTAAGTACCTCCTTAGTTAGGTTTATGATTTTGTATCAAAAATTTTTTGTTGCAGCCAGGACTGGTTTGGCTCAATGGATAGAGCGTCGGCTTGAGGACTGAAGGGTCTCGGGTTCGATTCCAGTCAAGGGCATGTACCTTGGTTGTGGGCACATCCCCAGTAGGGGGTGTGCAAGAGGCAGCTGATCGATGACTCTCTCTTATCGATGTTTCTAACTCTCTATCTCCCTTCCTCTCTGTACAAAATCAATAAAATATATTAAAAAATTTTTTTTGTTGCAATGATAAATAAGAATTTTTTTTTTTAATTTTCTCTTTCTGTGAGGGCATCATTGGTGTATAAAAATGCCATAGATTTCTGGGTATTAATTTTTTATACTGCTACATTGTCAAATTCATTTATGAAATCTAGTAGTTTTTTGGTGAAGTCTTTAGGGTTTTCTATGTACAATATCATGTCATCTGTGAGTAATAACAATTTTACTTCTTTTCCAATTTAGATGCCATTTATTTCTTCTTCTTGTATGATTGCTATGGCTAGCACTTTCAGTACTATGTCAAACAGGGATAGTGAGAATGAGCATTCCTGTCTTGTTCCTATTTTTAGGAAAAATGGTTTTAGTATTTGCCCATTGAGTATAATGTTGGTATAGTTTTGTCATATATGGCTTTTATTATGTTGAGGTATGATCTCTCTATTCCCACTTTGCTGTGAGTTTTTATCAGGAAAGGGTGTTGGATTTTGTCAAAAACTTTTTCTGTATTAATTGATAATATGATGTGATTTTTGGCTTTCAACTTATTTATATCATGTTTGTTTATATCATGTTTTTTGATTTGCAAATATTGTACCATCCTTGCATCTCTAGAATAAGTCCAATTTGGTCATGGTGCATAATATTTTTAATTTATTGCTGAATATGATTTTCTAACATTTTGTTGAGGATTTTAGCATCTATGTTCATCAGGAATGTTGGCCTGTAATTATCTTTCTTTGTAGTGACTTTATCTGATTTAGGGATTGGGGTAATGCTGGGTTCAAAGAAAGAGCTTGGAAGTGTTCCATCCTCTTGACTTTTTTGGAATAGTTGGACAATCTGTGTAAATTCTTCTTGGAATGTTTGGTAAAACTCTCCTGCAAAGCTGTCTGTACCAGGGCTTTTGTTTGCTGAAAGTTTTTTGATTATTGCTTCAATTTCATCAATAGTTATTGGCCTATTCATTTTTTCTAATTCTTCCTGATTGAGTTTTGGAAGATCGTATTTTTCAAGGAATATGTCCATTTCATTTGGGTTGTCCAGTTTTTTTGGATCCAGTTGTTTGTAGTATTTTTTTTTTTAACAATACTTCGTATGTCTGGATTCAGTTATTATTTCACCTCTTTGTCTCTGATTTTTTTTATTTGGGCCCTCTCTTTTTATTTTTTGGTGAGCTTGGTCCTTTCAAAAAACCAGCTCTTGGTTTTGATCTTTTGTATTGTCTTTTTGGTCTCTATGTCATTTATTTCTGCTCTAATCTTTATTATTTCCTCCCTTCTACTTTGGGCTTTTCCTGTTGCTCTCTTTCTAGTTCTTTAAGTTGTTTATTACCAGTTTCATTTGTGTTTATTTATATATATATATATATATATATATATATATATATATATATATATATTTTTTTTTTTTTTTTTAAGGTAGGCCTATAGTGATATGAACTTCCCTCTCAGGACTGCTTTCATTGTGTCCCATAGGTTTTGGATTGTTGTGTTTTCATTTTTTTCCAAAATGTCTTTTATTTCTTCTTTGATCTTTTGGTAACACATTAATTTAATATCATGCTGTTTAGCGTCTCTGTTTTGTTTTTTTATTGTTTTTATTATAGTTGATATCCAACTTTATTTTATTGTGATCTGAGTAGATGATTGATATGATTTCAATCTTCTTGAATTTGTAGAGATTTAGCCTGTGTCCTAATATTTGGTTAGTCTTTGAAAATGTCCCATGTGCACTTGAGAAGAATGTATATTTCATTGCTTTGAGGTGAACTGTTTGAAGTTGTAAATTAATTCTATCTGATCTAGTGATTTGCTTAGGATTGCTTATTTTTCCTGATTTTTTTTTTTGTCTTGAGGAATTATCTAGTGTTATCAATGGGATATTAAAGTCTCCTACTATGATTGTATTGCTGTCAATCTCTTCCTTGATATATTTCAGAAGGTTTTTTTTTTTTTTTTTTTAATGTAATTGGGTGCTCCTATATTGGGTGCATATATGTTTACCAGAGTTGAATTCTTAGCTTGGAAGTGTTCCATCCTCTTGACTTTTTTGGAATAGTTGGACAATCTGTGTAAATTCTTTAGTATTATGAAGTGGCCTTCCTTATCTCTTATTATGGTCTTCACTTTGAGGTCTATTTTGTCAGATATAAGTATTGCTACTTCAGCTTTTTTTTCTCATTTCCATTTGCCTGAAAAATTTTCCCCATTCCTTCACTTTCAGACTGTGTGAGTCCTTTGTTCTGAGGTGGGTCTCTTGTAGATAGCATATCGGTCATGTTTTTTTTATACATCTATCTACCCTATGTATTTTGATTCCAGCATTTAGTCCATTTACTTTTAAGGTACTTGTTTGTTGCCATTTTTGTTCTTTATGTCTGTGGTCCTTCTTCCCTTTCTATTCTTTTTGCAGCAGTCCCTTTAGCATTTCTTACATTGCTTATTTGGTGGTAATAAACTCTATCAGTCCCTTTTTGTCTACAAAGCTCCTGATTTCACCTTCAATTTTATATGATAGCCTTGTTGGGTAGAGTAATCTTAGATTCAGTTCCTTGCTTTTCGTCACTTTGTATATTTCATTCCACCCCTTTCTGTCCTGGTGTGTTTCTGTTTAGAAATCATTTGATAGTCTAATGGAAGATCCCTTTTAGGCAACTTTCTGTCTCTCTCTGGCAGCCTTTTAGATTCTTACTTTATTGTTGACTAGAGGACAAGTGCATGAAACTCATGCACTGGTAGAGTCTCTAGCAGCTGCTGGCTGAGAGCTGGATAGTCCTCCCTCTCCCTGGCTGCTTACCATCACCAGGACCTCCCTCTCTTCCCCTAGTCTGCCACCATTGCTGACACCACCGCCAGCCAGGGCCTCCCTGCCTTCCCCTGGCCAGCCCCGTCTCCTGGTCAAACACCTGGACAACTGGCCGAGAGAACAATTTGCATACGTACTATGATTTTATTATATAGGATGTTTGCCAGTTTAATTACGATGTGTCTTGATGTTGGTCTTTTTGAGTTCATCTTGTTTCAGATTATTTGTGCTTTCTAGACTTGTGTGACTTTTTTCTTTTCAAAGTCAGGTAAGTTTTCTGTCCTTATTTCTTCAAACATGTTTCCTTTTTTTTTTTTTTTATCAGCTTCCTATTCTTATTGGACCCCTATTATATAGATGAGGTTTCATTTAGTGTCCCAAAGTTCCCTTAGACCAGTGGTCGGCAAACTCATTAGTCCACAGAGCCAAATATCAACAGTACAATGATTGAAATTTCTTTTGAGAGCCTAATTTTTTAAACTTAAACTATATAAGTAGGTATATTGTTATTAACTTAATTAGGGTACTCCTAAGCTGACCTTTGCTAAAAACTCAAGGGGCCAAATAGCTGCATGTGGCTCACAAGCCACAGTTTGCCAACCACTGGTCTAGAAGATCTATCCAGTGATGTCAGTGGGGTATTAAAGTCCCCTAGTATGATATATTGGTATTGATCTTTGCCTTTAAGTCCTTCAGGAGTTTTATTTTATTTTATTTTATTTTATTTTATTTTATTTTATTTTATTTTATTTTATTTTTTATATATCTGGGTGCCCCTATAATGGCTGCACATATATTTACAGGATTATATATTCTTGTTTTATCCATCCTTTTAGTATTATAAAGTGGCCTTCATTGTCTCTTATTATGGCTTTCATTTTGTTAAATATGGGTATTGATATCTAAGCTTTTTATTCGCATTTCCACTTGCATCGAGAATTTTTTCCATCCCTTCATTTTCATCCTTGTAGGTCTTTTGTTCTGAGGTGGGTCTCTTGTAGACACTATATATATGGATCATATTTTCTTATTCATAAATCTACCCTATGTCTTTTGATTGGAGCATTTAAAGCATTTAAGGTTATTATTAATACTTACTTTTGCCATTTTCACTCTTTATGCCTATGTTATGTTCATCCCTCTCCCTATATTTCTTCTTCTTACAATAATCTCTTTAGCATTTCTTGCATTGCTAGTTTGGTGGTCATAAACTATTTTAGGCTTTATTTCCCTCTCTCTTGTTTGTGAAGCTTCTAATTTCACCTTTAATTCTGAATGATACCCATGCTGAAATTAATAGTCTTGGATTTATTCTTTTTCCATTTTATTACTTTGTATATTTCATGCCACTGCCTTCTGGCCTGAAGTGTTTCATTGAGAAGTCAGCTGATAGTCTAATGCAATGGTTCTCAACCTTCCTAATGCCACAACTCTAATACAGTTCCTCATGTTGTGATGACCTCCAACCATAAAATTATTTTTGTTGCTACTTCATAACTGTAATTTTGCTACTGTTATGAATTGTAATGTAAATATCTGATATGCAGGATGTATAACCCCTATGAAAGGGTTGACCAGAAAGCCAAGGTTTGTGAGTTTTATAATGTTTATATTGTGGGAACCTGCTGCACTTTATCCCAAGCCAAATCAAAGCTCTCTGCAACTCTACTCAACCCTGTTCTACTGTGAGATTAACAAAGTAATAGATAGATGACCATTATCAATGGCGCAGTAGATGGGAAGTTGGGCAAAGGGATAAAGGATGCCGTTTGGAATCACAGGAGAACTGAATTTAATATAAGGTGAGGCCCAGATTTGGCTCAACTAAACTCATGGAATTTAAAAGCTCAGCTTGCCTTAGCTGGTTTGGCTCAGTAGATAGAACATCATACTGCTGACTGAAAGGTCCCTGGTTCTATTCTAGTCAAGGGCACGTATCTGGGTTTGGGCTTTGATTCCTAGTAGGGGGTGTGCAGATGATCAAGTATTCTCTCTCATTATTGGTGTCTCTGTCTTTCTCTCCCTCTTCCTTCCTCTCTGAAATCAATAAAAAATATATTAAATAAAAGCTCATCCCCCCCCCCCCCTCTAATTCTATTACAAAGAAAGGAGCTGGCATAGTCAACAAAATGAAACAAAAATTATACTTTCTTTTTCATATCTGGCATAAAATCCAAAATTACAAGATATGCAAAAAAGTAGGAAAATGTTCCCAGAATCAAAAGAAAAAATGAACATAAATGGGTGCATAAATAAACTATATATTGGAATTAGCAGACAAGGATTTAAAAAAAATATTTTATTGATTTTTTACAGAGAGGAAAGGAGAGAGATAGAGAGCTAGAAATGTCGATGAGAGAGAGACATCAACCAGCTGCCTCCTGCATACCCCCCACCGGGGATGTGCCCGCAACCAATGTACATGCCCTTGACTGGAATCGAACTCTTTCAGTCTGCAGACCGACGCTCTACCACTGAGCCAAACCGGTTTCGGCAAACAGACAAGGATTTTTAAGACACTTTATGAGTGTGATGAGCTGTTTACAAGAAAGAATGGCCACAGTGGGTGAAGAGATCAGATATTTCAGGGCAGAAATGCACAAGCTAAAACTAAAACAAGTGATAATTATAATAAAAAAACAACAACAACACTTAATTAGCCCTAGCTTGTTTGGCTCAGTGGATAGAGCGTCGGCCTGTGGACTGAAGAATCTTGAGTTTGATTCTGCTCAAGGGTACATGCCTGGATTGCAGGCTCAATCCCCAGTGGGGACTTGCAGGAGGTAGCCAGTCCATGATTCTCTCTCATCTTGGATGTTTCTATCTCTCCCTATCACTTCCTCTCTTAAATCAATAAAATATATTTTAAAAAATACATTTAATTAGGTGAGATTAATAGCATATAGAACACAAAAAATAGTAGAAAATATGAAGACACACAATATGCATTGTCCAGACTAAAGCAGAGAAAGAAAAATATTGACATTATTCAGTCATATAAAGAAATGTAGTACTGATACAAGCCACAGCATGAGTGAACCTTGAAAATAGTATGCTAACTGAAAGAAGCCAGGCACAAAGGTCACATATTATGATTCTATTTATGAAATGCCCATAATAGATAAATCTAGAAACAGAAAGCAGATTGATTGGTGGCTGCCAGGATTGACAGGAGGAGGAGTGGTTAACTGCTCAATGGGTGTTGCGATTCTTTGAGGTGGTCTCAATGTTTTAGGTCAAGGCAGAGGTGAGTGTTACATGACCTTGTGAATATGTGAAATGCCACAGAATTATACACTTTAAATTATTAATTTAAAAGTTTAAAAAATGAACAAGCATTAGTGACCTGTGAGACAATATTTAATGTTACATATTTGCATCTGATATCCTAGCTAATAAAATAGTAATATGCAAATTAACTGTCATTAAAACACACAAGATGGCTGCCCCCATGTGGTCAAAGATGGCTGCCCCCATGTGGACACAAGATGGATGCCACAAGATGGCCAGCAGAGGAGGGCAGTTGTGGGTAAGCAGACCAGCAGGGGAGGGCAGTTGGTAGGGATCAGCCTGCACAGGAGGGCAGTTGGGGGAGAGGGAAGCAAGCCTGCATGGGAGGGCAGTTGTGGGGGTACCAAGCCTGCAGGGGAGGACAGTTTGGGGGTACCAAGCCTGCAGGGGAGGACAGTTTGGGGGTACCAAGCCTGCAGGGGAGGACAGTTTGGGGGTACCAAGCCTGCAGGGGAGGACAGTTTGGGGGTACCAAGCCTGCAGGGGAGGACAGTTTGGGGGTACCAAGCCTGCAGGGGAGGACAGTTGGGGGGGACCAGGCCTGCAGGGGAAGGCAGTTAGGGGTGACCAGGGTGGTAAGGGAGAACAGTTAGGGGCAATTGGGCTGGCAAAGGAGCAGTTAGGCATCGATCAGGCTGGCAGGGGAGGGAAATTTGGGGCAATCAGGCCAGCAGGGGAGCAGTTAGGCATTGGTCAGGCTGGCAGGAGAGTGGTTAGGGGTGATCAGGCTGGCAGGCAGAAATAGGGGCAATAAGGCAGGCAGGCAAGTGAATGGTTGGAATCCAGCAGTCCTGGATTGTGAGAGGGATGTCCCAGATTGGAGAGGGTGCAGGCTGAGGGACACCCCACCCCCTGAGCATGAATTTCATGCACTGGACCTTTATTAAAAATAATAATTTAAAAATTAGCATATTCAAGAGCTCCGAGGCAACATCAAGTGGTTACAGACTCCCATTTCTGGGAAGATACTTACATGTCCCTATTCCTGTCACTAAATTCAATATAAACTTTGTACATTATAAATAAAACATTCACAGTAGACTCTAAAAGACAGGAGAAGCAGCCAAACCAGTTGTGATGTCTAGACCCAGGGATATGATGGTGATAAGTTCCCTGGTTTTGTTTTTGCCTCATATACCCCAGATTTGAAGCTGAAGAATCTAGCAACCAGAAGTGTCAACAGGTTCAGACAAAAACCCCAATAAAAGTCTGCATAGAGCCAGGAAAGGGACAGTCAGCAAGACATAACTTAAAACCACTCTTCTTCAGCCAACACAGCAGGAAACACTGAACACATCCCCTGCCAGGTCAGCAAAAGGCAAGTGAGGAGTCTAGACTTCTCCTTGTGTGAAGCTACAATATAATGAAGCGCCTCAATATCTTCACATCAGAAATACCACTGAGCCATAAGAAAGATGAAATACTGACATTGTGACAACATGGAAGGATGTTGAAAAATCATGCTATGTGAAATAAATCAAACTGAGCCATATTTCACATATATGTGGGATATAAAACTGAAAGCAATAAATGAATAAATAAGAAAAATACACAAAAACTCCTATAAACACAGACATCAGTATGGTGGCTACCAGAGAGGAAGGGTATGGGGCAGTAAAGGATAAAGGGGGTTCAATATATGGTGACGGAATAAGATCTGACCGTGGGTAGGGGGCACCCAATGCAATATGCAGATGATGTATCATAGAATTGTGTACTTAAAACCTACATAATCTTATTAACCATAGTCACCCAATAAATTTAATTAAAAAAGTAAAAATTTAATGAAAAATAAATATTATAAAATATGATATCTGAAATAAAAACTTCAGTGTGTGGGCTCAAGATCAAAATGGAGTGACAGATGAAAGAAGCACTCCTTGGAAGACAGAATGATAGGACTTATTGCCATCGGAAGCACACAGTAAAAGGACACTGACAAAAAGGGGAACAGAATCCCAGGGACCTATGGGATCTATCATCTGTGTCATCAGAGTCTCAGACAACAAGTAGGATGAACCTTGAGGACATTATGCTAGGTTAACTAAGTGAGACAGAAAAAGACAAATACTGCATGATATCACTTATACATGGAATCTATAAAAGCAAACTCAGAAACAAAGTGACGTGGTGGTTACCAAGTTGTGGAGAAAATCGGGAGCTATTGGTCAAAGGGTACAAGTTTTCAATATCAGATTAACAGAATCTGATGGTAATTATACCAAATAATGGTGCTTTAAATACTTGGAAGAGATGTTCTCACCAGAAGAAAGGAATGTCAGTTGTGTGACCAATGGAGGCTTTTGCTGATGCATGGTGGTCATTATTTTACAATAGGGGCCCAATGCACAAAATTCGTGCTTGGGGGTGAGAGCAGGAGGGGGGGCCCTCAGCCCAGCCTGCACCCTCTCCAATCAGAGACCCCTTAGGGAATGTGCAACTTTAACAGATGACAGCTCCATTGTTGTTTCTCTCTTTTCATGCTTAAACCCATTGGAATTAGTAGGTATTCAGAGTGTGCACACATTTTGGGGGACACCCCTGTGTATCTATTCAGCAGGGGAAGGAACCAGCAGCGGGTTTGGAACCTCAGACAGGGGAGCTCACTCGCTCCCCATGTCTCCCCACTCGGCTCTCCGCCTTGGCGGGCAGCGGGGAACCAGTGTTTCCTCTCGTTCACCCGCTGCCAGCAGGATGGGCAGGCCCCACGAGAGCGAGGCTGTCAGGGCGGCCTCGCCCACGGCGCCGGCACCCCCAGGGCACGTTCCTCTCTGGGTTCCCCATCTCGAACGCTGGCCTAAGGCACCTCAGCAAAGGCGCCGGGCCCACCAGTGTGTCTGTCCCGCCGGCCCCGCCTCAGCTCCGGCATTAGCCCCGGAGAGGAGGCCTGTCCCTGTCATCTCACAGACACCCTCAGCACCCAGAGCCCAGGCTCACAGACACCCTCAGCACCCAGAGCACCAGGCTCACAGACACCCTCAGCACCCAGAGCCCAGGCTCACAGACACCCTCAGCACCCAGAGCCCAGGCTCACAGACACCCTCAGCACCCAGAGCCCAGGCTCACAGACACCCTCAGCACCCAGAGCACCAGGCTCACAGACACCCTCAGCACCCAGAGCCCAGGCTCACAGACACCCTCAGCACCCAGAGCCCAGGCTCACAGACATCCTCAGCACCCAGAGCCCAGGCTCACAGACACCCTCAGCACCCAGAGCCCAGTCTCACAGACACCCTCAGCACCCAGAGCCCAGGCTCACAGACACCCTCAGCACCCAGAGCCCAGGCTCACAGACACCCTCAGCACCCAGAGCCCAGGCTCACAGACACCCTCAGCACCCAGAGCACCAGGCTCACAGACACCCTCAGCACCCAGAGCCCAGGCTCACAGACACCCTCAGCACCCAGAGCCCAGGCTCACAGACACCCTCAGCACCCAGAGCCCAGGCTCACAGACACCCTCAGCACCCAGAGCACAGGCGCTCTCCGAGGACGTGGGGTGCCAGAGGGGCTGTGCATGTCCCGTGGCGGGTGTGGGCTTGCTGGGCTGAGTGCTGGGCTGAGGCCAGTGCGGTGGAGATGTGGGGGAATGTGCGCATTGGGTCCGGGACTGGAGCGGGTGCATGTGGGTGACAGCGCGCTGGGGGACATTCACAAGGAGGTGGAGGGGATAGTGGGGGATGTGTGCACCGGATGCCTGTGGCTGTGCGGATCCAAAACCCCGGCACCGCCCGGAAGACTTCACTCTGGCCGCCAAGGTGGCTGTGCCTGCGACCTTGCACTTTCTGGGCCGGAAGCGGGGCTTGCGCAGCCACCCCTTGGCTGATGGACTGCAGGCTTCGCTAATGGGGGCCCCTTACCTCCAAGTGGGCAGTAAGGCCGCCCCCGCCGCCTGCCTCCCCACCCAGAGGCTCTCTGTGCAGCGTCCACAGACCCAGGGCAGCTTGGGCGGCTGGAGTGCCTGCCCGCTGCCCACTGCCCACAGGCCTTCCGGGTACACCTGCATCGTTGCCCTGGCGATAATGCAAGTGTCCTGGCCTGGCTGCTGCCAGCTGACCCTCAATCTGCATATTCCCCCTTATTGGTTTGGCTATAGGCCTCCATCTTAATTGTGGAGTTATGGTCATTTTGCATATTCCCTCTGTATCAGGTAGGATTATATAAGTGTCAAATCAATATATGAGTACCTTGCCTGACACGTGTGGCTCACTGGTTGAGTGTCGACCTAAGAATCAAGAGGTCACCAGTTTGCTTCCTGGTCAAGGTACATGTCCAGGTTGCAGGTGCAATCCCCACTAGGCTGTATGCAGGAGGCAGCTGATGGGTGTTTCTCTCTCATCAATTTTTCTATTTCTCTAACCCTCTATCCCTCTCCCTTCCTCTCTCTCTCAAATTAAGAAAAACATTTTTTAAAAAAACATGAATACTTTAAACTTTGTGTTTATTATATCTCAAAAACCCAACTGATTATTACCCTAATAGCAAAATGAATCTCAATGCTTCTATCCTATATAATAAAAGCCTAATATGCAAATCAACCAAACTGCAAAACAACCGGTGGAATGACCGGTTACGTTGACACACACTGACAACCAGGGGGCAGACGCTCAATGCAGAAGTTCCCCCATCCCTTAGGCCCCATGCCAGCCAAGGTGGGTGCCAGCAGAGGCCCCTCATTACCCACCGGCTGCCTCCCAGATTGGCCCTGATCACCAGCCAGACCTAGGGACCCTACCTGTACACAAAATCTCATGCACCGGGCCTCTGGTATTTATATAATGGAATTATTAAAATAATAATTAGGAATATACAAATATTCCTTATGGAGTAATTCCAAATAACATATGTAAATATCCCCCCCTCCCTTTTTCAGGAGATGTACCTTATTCATCCTTACTTTGAGTGTGGGCCAAACTTAATGACTTGTTTCCAAAGAATAGATTGTGGAAATTAGAAAACCATAACTTAGTAATAGAGAAAAATAGCAAACACCACTTTAACCAAATTGATGAAGTTTAACATCACTAGTGATGTCATCTTGATATAAAATATTCCCTGATATAATTTGATGAAGAAGACATTTCACTTCCATGGTATTTTACCCTGAAACTTATAACTCTACTTTATTAATGAAAAAACATCAGACAAACCCAAATTGTGGAGCATTCTCCAAAGTACCTGACAAGTAGTCTTTAAAACTATCAAGGCCATGAAATCACAGAAGGAATGATAAACTGTTCCTGCTCAGATGAGACTATAGGGTCATAACTGAAATCAATATGGTATCCTGGATGGTGTTTGGAACAGGAAAAAAAATCACAGAGAAAAAATGGTGAAATCCAAATAAGTTTGTATAAATTAGAAATTGTATTGTGTTCATGTTAATGTTTTAGTTTTGACAATGTACCATGGTAATGTCAGATGTAATATTAGGAAAGCTCAGTGCAGGGTATATAGCAATATTCCTCAGTCATTTTTTCATTGTTGCTCCTCTAGGGAAACTTTTTAGACATTTTTTCCCACCTAACCATTCCCCTTATACATTTTTAATATCACTGATCTGGTAGATGTGCTTTATGTGCTATGGCCTGCTCAAGGTGATAATAAACCCCCAGAAAGAACTTACTGTGCAGCCTTGGCCTTTGTACTCAGTGGTTAGAGTGTCAGTCTGCAAACTAAGGGTCACTGGCTGGATTCCAATCAAGTGCACGTACTTGCGTGTAGGTTCCATCCGACCATGCATGTCGGAGGCAGCAAATTAATGGTTGCCTGGTGGCCTTTCTCACATCACAAAACATTCCTGAGAGAAAATTTTAAAACATCTAAACAAAAAATGAGATATATTAACCTCTTTGATTCAGTGATTCATAATGTTGACATGAAAATTCTTCCTAAATTGAATACATTGACAGTCAAAAATTCCAGCAAGACTTTTTTGAAGAAATTTGTAAACTTATTCTAAAATATGTATGGAAATGCAAAGGTTCTGGGGTTTGGATTAGTCATATAATATTGAAAAGGAATAACAACGTTAGAGAACATTCAAGACTTACTCTAACAACAACAACAAAAGAGATTGCCATATAGGTATGTGGATGAACAAACAGATCAATAGAAGGAATGAAGTGTTTGGAAGTAGATTAATACACAGTTATTTGATTTCCACGAAGTTGCCAATCTAACTCATTGTGAAAAGAAAATCTTATGAATAGCCTGTGATGGAATAACGTGATATCTCTATGGAAATAATGAATCTTGATTACTAACTCATACCTACATAAAATTAGTTAATTCAAGATAATTATAAACATAACTGTAAAACCTAAAATTATAAAGCTTCTACAACAAAATTTATGAGAATGTCTTTATGACTTTGCAGGTGGGCAGTCATTTATCTACATACTAGAGTCCTGGCACTCGTAATTGGTGCACTGAGGGGTGGGTCTCCTTACCACCTGGGTGCTCGCTGCCCTTTCTGCTGCTGTGGAGGCGGGAGAGGCTTCTACCCCCGCCCTGCACTCACTAGCCGTGCGTCTGGCTGCTGGCTGAGTGGTGCTCACCCCGTGGGAATGCACTGACATGCTGAGCGGCTGCGCCTGGTGATCAGTGCGCATCACACCAACCAGTCTTTCTGGTCGCTCCACCATAAAGGTCACCTAGGCTGTAATTATCTACTAGAGGCCCGGGCATGAAATTCATACACTGGGGAGGGGTCCCCTCAGCCCAGCCTGCCCGCTCTCACAGTCTGGGAGCCCTCAGGGGATGTCCTTTTGAAGGCTTAGGATATCCTAAGCTGCAGTCTGGCCTCCCTCTGCGGGAGGCGACCAGGCTGATCAGGGGAAGGCACCACCCCATCACCCTGCTGCTGCTGCCACTGCCAGCCACCGCAGCCGCTAAGGTGTTTTCATCACCATGAAAAAAGGACAACTTTCTTTAGGCATTTTCAAGATGTCTCTTTCCTAGGATATAACATTTCTTTCTTTCTTTCTTTCTTTCTTTCTTTTCTTCCTTTCTTTTTTTTTTTTTTTTTTTTTTTTATCACCTGTGGATTTGTGTGTCTGCTGCTCTGGCCATAGCCACGGGGCTGGGGCTGGCAGCCGCCCCCTGCATGTTGTTCTCTCCATTTCTGAGGCTGGGCATGGCTGCCCTATCCGTTTTTCTCTCAGGCTCTGGGCCCACACCAGGCCCCTCCTCCTGAGCTGTTGTGACCTTTGGCATTCTGGCCTAATCTGCACATTACCTCTTTATATATAGACTAGAGGCCCGCTGCATGATATTCATGCAAGAATAGGCCTCCCTTCCCATGGCTTCCCTCCTAGCTGCCTGGGAGCTGCCAAGTCCTTGCTCCTGGCAGAGCACCACTCTTATAGCTCTCTCTGCTTCCTCCTTCCCCCTCATAGCAGGCGTCCCACCCCGTCCAGTCACTCCGCACCTGCATAAAAATTAACCTTCCATCTGTGTTGGGTCAATTTGCAATCTCCTGATTGGCTGTGGACATAGTGAAGGTACAGTCAATTTACGTTTGTCTATTATTATATAAGATACTAATAATAGAGGAATATGCAAATTGTCCAGGACACCACGATAGTAACAGTAATGACCGAACAGCAGACTGTGTGACTTGACTAGGCCGGCATGGGGGTTAGTGAGGGACAACTAAACGACTGAACATCAGGTTGCATGGAGCGACCAGGCTGGCAGGGGGGGTTAGTGAGGGATAGACAAATGACTGAACAGCAGGCTGCATGGGGTGACCAAGCTGGCAGGGGGGTAGTTGGGGGCAACCAGGCCAGCAGGGAGACAGTTGGGGGTGACCCAGCTGACAGGGGGGGCAGTTGGGGTTGACCAGGCTGGCAGGGAGGGCAGTAAGGGACAACCAAGCTGGTGGGGGAGGGGGGCAGTTAGGAATGATCAGGCAGGCAGGTAGGTGAGCAGTTAGAAGCCAGCAGTCTCAGATTGTGAGAGGGATGTCCAGGATCAGGCCTAAACTGGTAGTTGGACATCCTCTGAGGGTTCCCAGATTGGAGAGGGTGCAGACTGGGCTGAGGGGTCCGCCCCCTGTGCATGAATTTTGTACACTAGGCCTCTAGTATAGATATAAAAGCCTAAGTAACCGAACAACTGGTCAACCATTTGCTATGACGTGCACTGACCACTAGGGGGCAGACACTCAACACAGGAGCTGCCCCCTGGTGGCCAGTGTGCTCCCACAGCCAACCTCCTATGGCCAGACAACCTCCTGTGGTCCCTTCCCCTAGCTGACCGGCCCCAATGGGCCCCGATAGTGATTGGGTAGGCCCTGATTGGCCCTGATCACCAGCCAGGGCAAGGGACCCACACTAGTGCTCAAATCTGTGCACTGGGCCTCTATTTTACTACAGAAGAAAAAATGATAAATTGAACTTTATTAAAATTAAGTACTTATGATCATATGAAAGACTATTAAAAAATTAAAAGGCATCTTTCACAGTGGAGAAAATGACACATGATTTATATTTAAATCCTTTAAAGGATTAATAGAAAGATTAATAGAAAGACCAGTTTTTAGATGTCATGGCAATGCCAAATTTCTATAAAAGTTTTTAAGTGTTTGCTTTTAATTTCTATAGTAAATTGGTCTACCAATAAGAGAGTATTTGCATACTGTGACAGATCTAAGGCTCACTGAGTAGCTTTGCCAGAGTGGACATCAGTTCATATAACTCACTGAATTTGAGTTTCATTTACTTTTTCAAATGTCAAAGCACAAAATCAAAGTCTTTCCCTGTCCAGTAATTAATACAGTGCTCTTCACTTGATTGAAATTGCAGAAAGCAGCTCTATAATTACTCATAATATTTAATTCTGGGAAGCTGGAAATTAGGATCTTTTTTTTTTTTTAATATTTCATTGATTTATTTTATTTTATTTAATTATTTATTTTACAGAGAGGAAGGGAGAGGGAGAGAGAGTTAGAAACATTGATGAGAGAGAAACATTAATCAGCTGTCTCTTGCACACCCCCTACTGGGATGTGCCTACAACCAATGTACATGCCCTAGACTGGAATTGAACTTGGGAACCTTGAGTCCACAGCCAATGCTCTATCCACTGAACCAAATTGGTTAGGGCAAATTAGGATCTTTAACAAAAAAAAAGCATTATATATTTGTAAGGGGGAACCATTATAGCTGTGTGTACATTTTTTAAAACTCTTTTTTATTGTGGTAAAGTGTACATAATAAATGGAAATTTAGTACCTACTAAATAGGTTTTTGTACATTTAGACTGGCAAGGGCCTCATCACAGCATTAACCTTGTTGTTTATCTTTGACATACTTTTATTGCCTTTTCCTTTGTTCAGCTTAACTATTTATTGTTCTGTTGTACTTAGTAATCCTTGTTTTCTTATTTAGGGTACATCTCTGAAGGGTTCCTGCTTATGCAACATGCCTTGGATAAGGCCATCATGAAATACCATAATCACAAGACCGCAGAACAGTTGTTTAAAAATGTCCATGTATTTGTTCAGAGATTTCCATACCCAAAATATGATGATGATACTTTCTATCAAATGTTTTCTGCTCTCGGCTCTATATTAATCATACTTCTCTTCTTTGTGAATTATATTACCATCATTCAGTCTGTTGTGTGGGAAAAGGAAAACCGATTGAAGGTAATTCCACTTTCTTGTGTCATAGATCTCTGTGAAAAGTGTTGGATCTTTCAGGCAATGTTTAAAAAATTTTTATTGAATTTATTGGGGTGACATTGGTTAATAAAATTATGTAGGTTTGAGGTGTGCAGTTCTATATACATCATCTCTATGTTGTATTGTGTGTTCACCCCCCAAGTCAAGTCTCTTCCCATCATCATTTATCCCCCCATTTCCCTCTCCTACCTGTCCCATCCCCTTTCCCTTTGATAATCATCACACTGTTATCTGAGTCCATGATGTATTTTTTTCTTAATCCCTTCACCTTTTTTTTGCCTAGGACCCCTCCCCCCCAACAGCTGTCAGTCTGTTCTCAGTATCTGAGTCAGTTTCTATTTTGTTTGTTATGCTAAGTGAAATAAACCAGTCAGAGAAAGACAAGTACTATATGTGGAATCTAATGAAGGAAATAAACTTTTAGGAAAACTTTTCTGGAAGGTTGGATTATTTCTACCCATTAGTATTGGTGGGTGGTTCTGATTCAGTAGCAGACAAGAATTGAGCACTTACATCTTCAGGCAATTTCTTAAAACTTTGTCTTTATTGGAATTTTTGGTTTGGTGTTTAGTTTTAATTCTAGAAGACAACTTCACAAGAATATTGCAGATAGAATTTATATGCTAAATGTTCTAAAATATACCTGGAATAAGGTGAAATACAAATAAATAACTAATTTGGTTTGTGAAATTGTGTCTAGGTGAATTTAGATAAAATTCAACTTCAATAACTGTTTACTAATTTCTGACTTCTGAATTTTTTGATAAATCTGTGAAATTATCAATGATAAATTAACACTTTTTCTTTTGGGTCCCCAGAACATGATACACAAACATCAACCATATGACTTAAAATACTGGTTCTCTTTTATTTTAAAATTTCTCATTGAAGTATAACATGCATACACCCAGAAAGAGTGTCTAAAGTACAGGTACATGTCAATCTATTCAGGCTGCTGTAACAAAAATACCACAAACGAGGTAGCTTATGAATAATAGAAATTTATTTCTTACAGTTCTGGAGGCTAAAAAGTCCAAGGTCAAGGTGCCAACATATTGGTGTCTGGTGAGAACCTACTTCATGTTTCATAAGTAGCACCTTCTCATCGTGTAGCCACCAAGTGGAAAGAGCAAGAACAACTCCCAGGCCTCCTTTGTAAAAGCAGCATCACCTCGTTACCTCTCAGTTAGCCTGTCATCGCATTGCAGATCTGATTTTCAGCATACAATGCTGAGGGAACACAAACATTCCAGCTATAGCAGAGTAGTTGAATGGATTTATCATAAAGAAACTAGGACCACTTTATCACGACCCTGCTAAGAGATAAAACACTGCCCACAATAGAAGGCTGCTTGTACCCTCAAAACACTTATTATTGGTTAATTTTATCTGTGTTTAAACTTGATATAAATGTAATCGTGCACTATTTTGTGTCTCTGTGATTCATTCTGCTACAGATGTAGCTATAGTTCATTGATATTTGTTGAGTTTTATAAGTTTTAACATTCCATAGTATGACTATCACTATTTTTCTTTATTGTGTGGAGTGTGGGTATAATTAGTAATGCATCTATGAACATTTTATATATGTAGTTTTTTGTTTGTTTGTTTTCGTAAAATGTTAGGTTATGCATATTTAGCTTTAGTAAATAACATGAAAGTTTACCAATAAAGCTCTACCAATTACACTTCCTTATTTGAAAGTTTAGATTTTTGAAAGTTTCGATTTTTCTGTATCTTTACCAACACTTGGCAATTTTCAAAAGTTTGGTGAATGTGTTGGCCTGAAAAGTTGATTAAGTTTTCACTTTTCATTTGTACAAGTGTTTCACCTCACTGGTTAATTTCTAAGTATTTTATTATTTTTTATGCTATTGTAGATGAAATAATTTACTTAATTTCCATTTCAGATAGCTCACTGGTACTGCATAGTATTCATCTGATTTTTGCTTATTGACTTTGTATCCTTTTACTTTGATGAATCATTTATTAATTCTAACTTTTTGTGCATGGAATCTTTATGGTTTGCTCCATACAAGATCATACCATCTACCAATACTTTTACTGATTCTTTTACAATTTGGATACCTCTGCTTTCCTGATTGCTCCGACTACAGCTTATAGAACTAGGCTGAATAGAAGCACCAAAATCTGGCATCGTTGCCTTTCCCCCAATCTTAGGTGAAAGAGCTATAGTTTTTTACATATGGCCTTTGTTATATTGGGAGGATTCCATATATTCCCAGGTTTTTTAGTGTTTTATCGGTTTTTCAATTTCTGCATCAGTTGAGATGATAATGTGTTTTTCCCTAATTTTCTGAATGTGGTGCTTTATGTTAATTAATTTTATATGTTGAACCCCCCTTACATTCCATGAATAAATTCTACTTGGTCATGCTGCACAATCCTTCCAATATGTGGCCAAATTTGGTTTGCTATTATTTTGTTGAGGGATTTTGCATCAATATTCATAAGACATAATGTTCTGTAATTTCTTTGCCTGTGTATCTGTCTGACTTGGGTACCACAGTAATACTGATCTCATGGGATGAATTAGGATGTGTTCCCTCTTCCTCAGATTTTTGGAAGAGTTTGAGAGGAACTGCTGTTTATTATTCTTGAAATATTGGGTAGCATTCACCAGGTAAGGCTCTGGTCCAGGGCTGCTCTTTGTTGGAAGGTTTTGATTAGTGATTTGATCTCCTTACTAATTACTAACAGATTTTCTGTTTCTTCATAGTTCAGTTTGGCATGTTGTGTATCTCTGGAAATTTATCCATTTCATCGAAGTTACCCAATTACTTGGCATACAGCCATTTATAGTGTGCTCTAAGATCCTTTTTATTTTTGCAATATTAGAAGTAACATCCCCAATTTCATTTTTTATTTTAATAATTTGAGGGGTTTTTTTTCCAATTTAATTATTTGGCTAAAATTTTGTCAATTCTGTTGGTATTTGTGTTTATTGATTTTCTCTATTGTTTATTATCTATTTTATTTATCTACTTTGAGCTTTATTATTTTCTTCCTCCTTCTAGCTTTAGCTTTAGTTTTCTTTTTTAGTTCTCAAAGGTGTGAACTCAGGTAACTGATTTGAGACCTTACTTCTTTGTTAGTGTAAGCATTTATGTCTGCAAATTTCCCTCTGAGCCCTATTTTCACTGCCTCCTGTAAGTTTGTTGTGCTGAGTTTTTGTTTTGATTTGTTTCAAGGTATTTTCTACTTTCTGTTCTGATTATTTTTGACTCATTGGTTATTTAAGATTGTGTTGCTTCCAAATATTTGAATTTTTTAGTTTTCCTTTTGTTATGGTTTCTAGTTTTAATACATTGTCTTTTGAAAAGATACTGTTTATGATTTATCTTCTTAAATGTAGTACAACTTATTTTGTGGCCTATCATATTGTCTATCCCGAAGGCATATAGGAAATATTCTGTGCACACTTGAGAAAAATCTGTAGTCTGTTGTAATTGGGTAGTGTGTTCTGTCAGTAGCTTCAATTGATTTATAGTGTTGTTCAAGTCCTATATTAAAATATATATGTATTTCAGAGAGGAAGGAAGAGACAGAAACATCAACGATGAGAGAGAATCATTGATTAGCTACCACCTGCATGTCCCCCATTGAAGATTGAGCCCTCAACCCAGGCATGTGCCCTGACCAAGAATTGAATCAAGACCTCCTAATTCATAGATTGACGCTTAACCATTGAGCCATGCCAGTTGAAAAAAGTCCTCTATTTTTAAATTAATCTTCTGTCCAGTTGTTCTGTCTATTATCGAAAGTGGTATAGTGAAGTGTCCAGCTATTATTGTAGAATATTTCTCCCATAATTCTATAATTAAAAAATATGTTTTATTGATTATTAGAAAGAGGAGAAGGTAGAGGGATAGAGCGACAAAAACATTGATGAGAGAAACCACATGCTCCCTATTGGGGATTGAGCCTGCAACACAGGCATATACCCTGACCAGGAATAGAACCACTTGGTTCATTGATCAATATTCAACCATTGAGCCACACTGGCCAGGCTAATCCTGTAATTTTTAATTCTTGTATTTTGGAACTGTGCTGTTGATGCAAACATGTTATAATTATTATACCTTCATGATAAATTGATCCTCTTTTCAACATACAATTCTTTATCTCCTGTAGCAGTTTTGATTTGAGTATATTTTATCTGTTATTAGTATAGCTACCCTAGCTCTCTTGGTTACCGCTTGCATGGAATATCTTTTTCCATCTTTTCACTTTAATCCATTTGTGTTTTTGGATCTAAAATGAGACTCAACAATACTCTCAGCTACCTTAACCTAAGTAATGTTTATAAAAGACTATACTTGATAATAGCACAATACATATTGTTTTCAAGTGCACTGATAGACTATATACTTAAAGTTATAGAGAATAGTTTCTTATCAAAGTGGAATTGAATTATAGATTTAATAAATGCAGTACATGTAGAGAAAAAGCAAATATTTGGAAGTGGGCCATATGTTGTAAAAAAAACAAAACAACAAGTATCAAACTTAAAAGCAATGAAATAATACAAGCACATTTTAAAAATAATAATAGATGGAAAATTAAGACTCAGTAACTATGTTATCTAGCAAAACTCTAGTGTTTGTGTAATTAAACAAACTTATAATTAATCAATAGCTCAAAGACTATGTTACAAAGAATTAGAAAATATTTCAAACTGAATAATAGTGAAAATACAACTCAAAATTGCTGATGTCAGCTAAATCTGAGCTGTAAGGGAAATTTATAGCTTTTAATGACTATTATTAAAAATGAAGACAGGTAATCAATGATTTAAGCATCTTGTTTAAGAACCTATAGAAAGCCATTTAAAAGAAGAGAAAAGGAAGGAAGGAAGGAAGGAAGGAAGGAAGGAAGGAAGGAAGGAAGGAAGGAAGGAAGGAAAGGAGGAAGGGAGGGAGAGAAAAAGAAATAAAGTTTGGTTTTATTGAGGTATAATTGACATATAACATTATACTGTATTAGTTTTAGGAGTAGAAAAGTGATTCTGTATTGTATACATTGTGAAATGATTAACATTCATCACCAGACATAGTTACAAATTTTTTTTTGTCATGTCATGAGGATTTTTAGGATCTACTCTCTAGCAGCTTTTAAATATATAATACAGCCTGATCAGTGTAGCTCAGTAGTTGAGCATCAACCCATGAACCAAAAGGTTACTAGTTGGATTCCTGTCAGGGTACATAACATAGTTGTGGACTTAATCCCCAGTTTGGGGTGTGTAGGAGGCAGTCGATCCATGAAGTTTCTTATCCATGTTTCTATCTCTATTCCTCTCCCTTCCTCTCTTTAAAATATCAATAAAGACATATTTAAAAATAACAAATACATACACAAAAACAAATACATATAAAACAGTATTATCATAGCACTCAGCTGTGCATCACATCTCCATGACTTATTTACCGTATAATTGGAAATTGTGCCTTTTGATCCTCTTCACCCATTTCGCCCACCCCTCTTCTCCCACTTTGGGCAGCCACCAGTATGTTTTCTATCTGTGTGCTGGTTTTTGTTGTTTCTCTTTTTTTTAGATTCCATATGTAGTTATCTTTCTTTGTTTGACTTATTTCACTTAGCACAATGTCTTCAAAGTCCATCAAAACTGAGTTTTACAGATTCCCTATATTGCCCCCACACATGCATATTATCCACATCCCCCACCAGGGTGGTCTATTTGTTACAATTGATGAACCTGCATTAACACATCAAAATAATTTATAGTCTGAGTTTAAATTAGCGTTCACTCATGGTGGTGTATATTTCTTTAGTGCCATCTGGAAGAGGATGTAATTAATAGGAATGAATTATTGATCTAAGTCGTTTATAGTTTTGTTTAAGTGGTTTTTGTGTGTGTGTGTTTTAACAATAACCGATTCTGGATAAATCATGTCAGAACTTGTAAGCATCATTACATGGCCGTTCTGTAATCAAGTCACGTGACATTCTGTGCTTTGATTTCTGTCTCCATGAACTGGGCATGATGTCCCGTAGCCCATGTGTGGTTGTAGTGAAAAGCAAATCAGATTATGTTGTGAATGCATTTTATACAAGTACAGATTTTATACATTTGGTTTGTGTTCACTCTTCCACAGGAGTACCAGCTCATGATAGGAGTCAGCGATTGGATGCTCTGGGCTGCCTATTTCTTCACATTTCTCATTTTGTACGTCGTTATCATCTTTTTGATATGCCTGGTTTTCTTTATAAAGGCAAGTGTCTATTTGCTGCAGCTCACCTTTAAGAGGGAAACAGAGACCTGGGGCGGGCTGCTTGCATCGGGCTGCCAGGGAATGAGAGTGTGCCTGCTCCATCCCTGACCGAGTGGCCTTTAACCTAATGCGTGGAGCTTCCGTGCAGGGACTGTTTATTCTCCATCCCCTGAGCGCTGCCACCAGGCTCAGCAGGACTGTTAAAACACTGACAGACTACCGAAACCGGTTTGGCTCAGCGGTAGAGCGTTGGTCTGCGGACTGAAAGGTCCCGGGTTCTATTCTGGTCAGGGGCATGTAAGTTGGTTGCGGGCACATCCCCCACATTCCCAGTCGGGGGTGTGCAAGAGGCAGCTGGTTGATGTTTCTCTCTCATCGATGTTTCTAGCTCTCTATCTCTCTCCCTTCCTCTCTGTAAAAAAAAAAAATCAATAAAATATATTAAAAAACAAAACAAAACAAACAAAAAACCACTGACAGATGTTTCGTCTCCATTTTTGTGTTGTCCTGATCACTGAGGGTGTGACTAATCTGGCTTCTGGTTGTTTTGCTAGCTGGAACCTGCGGCGATCCTCCAGCACAGTGACCTGACCCTTGTTTTTGTCTTCTTGCTGTGTTTCGCCATCTCCACGATCCTCCTCAGCTTTATGGTCAGCACGTTTTTCAGTAAAGGTGAGTCTAACCCTCTGGGAAAGCTTCTCAGGGATCAAATGGGATCATATTTGGAAGCTCCTTCTGAACTTTAGTTGCAACCTCATTAAGAGCCTCTGTTCGCTGAAGTGCAGTATATGAACTTGAAATGATTTGAGAAGGAATGAAGACAGCATTGAGGTTAATGTAGTGCAGCATTCGTGTGAAAAAGGATAAACATCAAAGTAAGACCATATTTGTGGTTTTTCTTTAGCTGCTAACTCATGCATGGCATATGTTCAAATATTTCTCAGGAAGGGTTAAGATTGAGATGGCTTCTATGTACTCTGCCACAGAGACTCAATTCTGCTGGATCTGGTGATGATTCTGTAATATGTGCAAGAAGAAAAACAACAAAATTGCTTCACTGAAAGGAAGGGTCCTTGCACTTAATGATATATTCTTATTGTATGCTATGTATTTGGAAAACAGTGTGTGCCTTATGGATCTGATATTGAATATCAATCACATGCTCAAAGATGACTTGACAGACATGCAGAGAGCAATGCAAATTAGTGGAGCATAATGCGCACATGAAAAAGGATTAAAATACTCCAACTTCAGATTGAAGCTAAGGTAAACCTACGATAAGATGCTTGCTGTAGAGGTAGTTTTTAAACATTATTGAAGGAATGGGAGACTGGAATGGAAGTCAAGTCAAATGAGCAAGTATTCATTCATTCATTCATTCATTCATTCATTCATTGATTTATTCATCCCTTCCTTTATGCTGGCATATTATCTAATATACAAAGGCAAATAAAAATTGTTTCCTTGCATTCTAAAAAATATTTTTATTGAAATCAAAGAGAAAGGGAGAGGGAGAGAGAAATAGAAACATCAATGATGAGAATCATTGATCAGATGCCTCCTGCATGCTTCCTACTGGGGATCAAGCCCGCAACCCAGGCCTGTGCCCTGACCAGGAATCCAACTGAGACCTCTTGGTTCATAGGTCAATGCTCAACCAGTAAACCATGCTAGCCAGGCTGTTTCGTTGCCCTTTTGAGGGCTCACATGTCAATAGTAGACATGACCAAATAGCTCAGTATATTATCATGAGTATTACTAATTGATTGGTCCTCACAAGGCACAGGATTATACATAAAACCTACAAGCAGTCCCCCGCCACAAAAAGGAACACCTAACCCCGGTGGTAAAGGAGTAATATGTCAAAGTGAGGCAGAAGCTTTTACCGAAGAATAAAATAAGTAGAGAACAAACACTAATGTTTTCTATTTGGGACAACCTAGATATTCTGGACATTTTGGGTGTCTGCTGGCACATGTGAGAAAGCACCTCACTCTTTACAAAGTTAAGAATGGGGTTGCTGAGTCACAGTGCTTGTGTCTTAACTGACCCGAGGAAGTGGTGCCTCGCATGGAAGGGATGAACATTCCCATGGCTCCTCACACTCACCAGTTTAGTGTTGTCAAACTTTCATTTGTGCTGCCCTAGAAATATGAACGTAACCTTATGGCAATTTTAAAATGTATTTTAAAGCTTTATTATTACAGTTGATATTCAACATTACTTTATTTTACTTTGATGGGTCTAGCATAATGGCTACACAAGCATATACTTTACACAGTGTTCCCTTAATATTTCTATTAACCAACTGTCACCATATGTAGGTGTGACCATATTATTGACTATTGACCATATCATTAACTATATTCCCTCTACAACCCATGACTGTTTTCTAACTACCAAATTGTACTTCTGAATTGTTACCCTTCATCCTTGTTACCCAGACCCCCACCTCCTCTCTTCTCTGGCAACCATCAGTTTGTTTTCTTTATGAGTCTGTTTCCATTTTGGTTTTTATGTTATTGTTTTGTTTTTAGATTCAAATGTAAGTGAAATTATATGGCATTTGTCTTTCTTAATCTGGCATATTTCACTTAGCATAATCTCTCCAGATCCTTCATGCCGTTGAAACTATCAATAGTAAAACTTCATTATTTTTAATGGTTGAGTAATATTCCATTGTGTATATGTGCCAGCACTTTACCACTCATCTATTGATGAACACTTGGGGTTGTTTGATATCTTGGCTATTGTACATAACACTGAAATGAAAATAGAGCTGCATATATCTTTTCAAATTAATCTTTTTGGTTTCTTATTTACCCAGAAGTGTAATTGCTACATAATAAGGCAGTTCCATTTTTAATTTTTTGAGGAAACTCCATATTGTTTTCCACAGTGGCTGCACCAGTCTGCATTCCCACCAGCAGTGCAAGAGGGTTCCCTTTTCTCCATATCCTCACCAGCACTTGTTTGTTGATTTATTGATGACAGTCATTCTGACAGGTGTGAGGGGTCATCTCATTGTGGTTTTAATTTACATCTCTGATGGTTAGAGATGTCGAGCATCTTGTCATATATCTATTGGCCACATGCATGTTCTTTTTGGAGAAGTGTCTGTTCTGGTCCTTTGCCATTTTTTAATTGAATAGTGTGTTTTTTGGCATTGAGTTGTGTAAGTTCTTTTAAAAATTTGGGTATTAACTCCTTATTAAATGTATCATTCAGGACTATGTTCTCCTGTTCAGTCTTTTTGTTTTGTTGATGGTTTCCTTTGCTGTGCAAAAACTTTTAAATTTTATTTTATTTTTTCCCATCACTATTTATCTCCTCTTCACCCTCTTCCATACACACCCCGCCCCCACAATTATCACACTGTTCTCCAAGTCCTTGAGTTCTCTCTCTTTTTTTTCTCAATCCCTTTCACCTTCTCCCCTTGTGCCCTATTCTCAACCAGGGCTGTCTGCCTGCACTCCATCTATGAGTCTGTCTCTATTTTGCTTGTTTTTTTGATTCCACATATGAGTGAAATCATATGGCATTTGTCTTTCTCTGACTGGCTTATTTCACTTAGCACAATACTCTGCTGGCCCTTCAAGCATTGTCCCATACACCACCACCACCAACACAATTTTTTTACTTTGATGTAGTCCAATTTGCTTTTATTTTGTTTGTTTCCTTTGCCCAAAAAAATATTGCTACAAGAAATGCCTGATATTTTATTGCTTATGTTTTCTTCTAAAATTGTTATGGTTTTGTAACAGAAAACCTGAGATGAACAAAGCAACACTTAGAGAGATGGAGTTATATTTATTATTGTTGTTATGATGATGATGATGATGATGATGATGATGATGCATGGGCCCAGAGGAAAGTGTCTCTCAAATTCTGGGCCCCAACATGGAGGAAATTTCCCTACTTATATGTTTTTACCTTCTTTGTAAACATATAAATAGGGAAAGTTTCTGCCTCCTTTGCAAGTTCTTAAAGAGCCCCTATGTGCTGGGGCCTTGAGACCTCAACCAAAGGCTTGGCCTGGTGCCAGAACTGATAACTTCGTCTGGAGAAGGTTTAATGCCCTCTCTGAAGTGGGAGTAGTCTTATTTTTCTTATTATTTAAGCAAGCCAGCATTTACAGAGCCCAAAATAGCAGGGTTAAATTTTCAAACAGCAGTTTTTATAATAAGATGGATGCTGCTCTGTTCAATGTCTTCCTTTTTATAGGTCCTGAATTCACTGTGTTCCATCCCAAAAAACTACTTTCAAGGCAGAAGCAAATGCAGTCCAGCAGGATGAGATTTTCCACCAAAACTAATCTCATAGACATGAGATGATAGAAACAGCGGTGGGGAAATAATAAGGCCAGAAGTAGAATGTTGGGGACTAGCTAGAATTGTGAGAAATCTTAATATTCTGTTCACTGTGATTGCTTTGTTGATTAAAGAAAGCACATTTAACCTAGCTGGGAGGTCTCAGGAAATATGGCCCATCCTCCTCCCCCCACCCCCCCCCCTGGGAGCTGCCTGTTATCACGGGGAAATTTAACAACCTTGGTGCAAAGCCCCAGCCCTTTGCATAGAGCAGCCCTTCTCAGCAGTTCTCTGATGTGAAAAGGGAAGCATAGCCATTTAAACTGATCTAACCTCTTTGCATTTTACAAAATTAAATAAAAATAAGAAGGCAATGCTTTTAGAATGTACAGTGCATATTGGCATGTGCCTCATTACAATTTGCCTGCTTGCTTCTGTCTGAAAGATGAAATAGAGTGGGCCGAGAGACCGTGATGCCAGAACACAGGCTTTATTGAAGAGAAGAGTACCACTGCCAGCTGCTTCCAGAGAAAGAGAGGAAGAGAGCCAGGGCCTGGGTGCACCACCTTTTAAGGAAGATAGGGGACGGGGGGGGGGGGGGGGGGGGGGGCTTAGGGCACTCAGCACATGCTGATTGGTGATTAGAGATTTGGCAGGTGCTGATTGGTGGTTCAAGCTCAGGAATGTCTGGCTGCAGGTGGAGTTTATGTCCATCCATCAGTTGGAGGAAGAGAGGATCTATCACTATCCAATTGCTTCTTTTGAATGTAGTGGATTTTCTCTTGCATTTCTGTCTTCAGTTATGACTTCAAATTTCTCAATCTCAGCCACATCAGGTTTGTCTGACACGGTTGCCGAGGAAGCAGAACGAGGTGCACCAGGGGAGTCCCATCTGCTCAATGACCACTGCCCAGTGCAAAATTTCTAATGGCAGAGTAGTATTCCATTGTAAATATTCACACATCATCTTTATCCAATCATCTGGTGAAGGACACTTGGGTTGTTTCCATGTCCTGGCCACCTTAAATGTGCTTCCTTTTCTCCACATCCTTGCCAGCACTTGTTGTTTGTTGATTTTTTGATGATAGCTATTCTGGTAGGTGTGAGTTGATATTTCATTATGAAATACTGATTAGTGATGAAGAGCATTGTCCTTCCTCCCTTCCTTCCTTCCTTCCTTCCTTCCTTCCTTCCTTCCTTCCTTCCTTCCTTCCTTCCTTCCTTCCTTCCTTCCTTCCTTCCTTCTTTCTTTCTTTCTTTCTTTCTTTCTTTCTTTCTTTCTTTCTTTCTTTCTTTCTTTTTTTCATATGTCTCCTGGCTATCTGTCTGTCATCTTTGGAGAACTGTCTATTTAGGTCCTTTGCCCATTTTTTTTTAAATTGGATTGTTTGTCTTCCAGCTGTTGAGTTGTATGAGTTATTTAAGTATTTTGGAGATTAACCCTTATCAGATGTATCATTGACAAATATGTCCTACGATGTAGTGGGTGTTAGGTCGCTGAAGGAGTAATGCATGAGGCCAGAATGGTGAGAGATTAGGAATTTATTTGATCATCCACACACCAGGTGGCTGAGCCTGGATGGCTCCAGCCTCCAGTGACAGGAGTCAGCAGCTTTTAAAGGACTTTTGGCGGACTTTTTCTGGGAGGAGACTTCTTTATGCAGACTGGAAGGGGAGAGAATGGAATGTGGTCACCACAAGTGAAATGTAGTCTCTGCAAAGGTAATGTCATTAGTGAAATGACCTGAAAAGCCAGTTCCCAGGGTAGTGCTATCAATTCAATTGCTCAATCAAACCTAACAGTGGACTTTCTTTTCAGTTTGTTAAGTGTTTCTTTTGCTGTGCAAAAGCTTTTTAGTTGGGAGTAGTCCTATTGTTTATTATTCCCTTTACTTCTCTTGCCCTAGGAGATATATTGGCAAAAATATTGCTTTGAGAGTTGTCTGAAGTTTTGCTACCTATGTTTTCTTCTAGGATTTTTATGGTTTCATAACTTACATTTAGGTATTTTATAGGTTTTCAGCTTATTCTTGTGTACAGTGAAGTTGGTGCAATTTCTTTTTGTATGTATCTGTCCAATTTTTCCAACACTAATTACATTTAGTATTGAAGAGACTGTCTTTAGACCATTTATACTCTTGTCTTCTTTGGTCAAATATTAATTGACCATATAGGCATAGGTTAATTTCTGGTCTTTCTGGTCTGTTCCATTGAACGTAATATTGGAAGTCCTAGCCACAGTAATCAGACAAGAAGAATAAATAAAAGGCATTAAAATTGGAAAGGAGGAATTGAAACTGTCATTATTCATACGTGACATGATATTGTACATGGAAAACCCTGAAGACTCCACCGAAAAGTTACTAGACTTAATAATTTGAGTTCATCAGAGTAAGAGAATATAAAATTAATATCCTCCAACAGTGAGTTATAGAAATAGACACTAAGAAAATAATCCAATTTACTATTACAACAAAAATAAGGTATTCAGGAATAAATTTAACCAAGGTGGTAATAGACCTCTACTCAGAAAACTATAGGACATTGAAGAAAGAAATTGGGGAAGATACAAATAAGTGAAAGACATTCTTGGCTCATAGGTTGGAAGAATTAACATAATTAAAATGTCCATTCTACCCAAAGTAATTTATAGACTCAACACAATTCATATTAAAATACCAATAGCATATTTCACAGAACTAGAACAAATATTCCAAAAGTTTTATATGGAACCAAAAAAATGACCCCAAGTAGCCTGAGCAAGAACAAAGTTGAAGGCATCACAATATCTGATATCAAGGCCACTGTAATAAAAACAGCCTAGTACTGCCATAAGAACAGGCATATAGATTAATAAGGTTGAACAGAGAACCCAGAATTCTCTATACTTCAAACCTTGGTTCTCAAACATCTCTCATCTTGAACAATTTCATTCTTGATGAAGTTGTTCATGGAAAATGTCTCAGTTGTTGAACAAAGCTTCAGTTCTCAACCTGACAACCCTTTCATGCTGATACCTATATGGTCATCCACAAATCTCTCAGGCAACAAACAAAGGAGAGAATGTGCTAGTATGAGTCAGTTTACTGCTAAACCCTGCATTGTTAATATCTCAGGAAATTGTACCATGAATATTTTCTTTCTGCTTTTGTCGCTGCTTATTATTATTAAACTGGTGCTCTGGTGCATGAATTTGTGCAAACTGAAAGGAAATTGATTAGAAGGTAGTCAGTGGGACAGGACTGCACAAGATGGGCCAGACACGACCTAGAGCCAACCTCCTTCAGTCCCTCCCCACTGGCCACACCTGGGTGGCACCACAGCTCGAAGGGCATCTGTGGAGTGAGTGGGGTCTTTTGGGCTGGCCTATGGGGATCATGCTGAAACCAACTCTCTAACATCCTCCGAGGAGCCCCAGATTGTGAGAGAGTGGTTCTCGGGTGACGCACCCCTGAATTGGACTTCCTCCTCTCTGGTTCCAGGGTGTGCTACTCAAGAATTGGCACTGCCAAGTCACTGCAGCTCAGCAGCTTCCTGCATTAAGTGTCTGCCCCCTGATGGTCAGTGCTCATCATAGCTACTGGTCAGAGCATCTTCCCCTGGTGGTCATTGCATATCATAATTACCAGTTGGATGGTAGGATGGTCGCTTAGCCTTTTAACTTCTATACTAATAAAAGGGTAATATGCTAATTAGACCAGATGTCTCTGGACATCCTTCTGGACAAAGCCACAGGGTCCAAGGCAGAGGCAGTTAGGGGCGATCAGGCCTGCAGGGAGAGCAGTTAGAGGCAATCAGGCCAGCAGGGGAGGGCAGTTAGGGAAATCAGGCCAGCAAGAGAGAAGTTAGGGGCATCAAGTTGGCAGGGAGAGGCAGTTAGGAGTGATCAGGCAGTCAGGCAGGTGAGCGGTTAGGAGCCAAAGGTCCCAAATTGGGAGAGGGATGTCTGTCAGTTTAGGCCCGGCCTGTGGGATTGGGCCTAAACCAGAAGTAGGACATCCCCCAAGGGGTCCCAGATTGGAATGGGTGCAGGCCAGGCTGAGGGACACCCCCTTCCAATGCACAAATTTTATGCACTGGGCCTCTAATGTTTTTGTGTGCGTACGTGTGTGTGTGTGTGTGTGTGTGTGTGTGTGTGTGTGTGTGTGTGTATTTGTGTGTTTGTGTGTGTTTGTGTGTGACTAACTATATATATATATATATATATATATATATAGTGACTAACTAATATATATAGTTACCACTAGTTCTAAGAAGGTTAGCAATAGTGAAAAGTGTGAGAACAATGCTAGAGTTTAGGCATGTACTGTATGTAAGAGTTAAAACAAGGAATCGTTTTGCGGTTTAATGGATTAATTCAATATTATTTCTAATGGAAAAATGATTACATTTTTTAAATAAATCGCTTCTTGAATTACCTTCTGGAATGAATTAAGTTCTAGAACTTAATTGTATATATCTTTGATTTAACCTTTTATTTATTTTTTGACTCAGACATTTTTTAGTAGAATTTTATTCAATCTCAACATATTTGTGTATTTTTTCCATTTACCTTTTGTATTTGATTTCTAATTTCAAAGCATTGTCGTCAGATAATGTGCTTGGTATGATGTCACTGTTCTTAAGTGGTTGAGGCTTGTTTTGTGTAACAACATATAGTCCATTCTTGAGAATGCTTCATGTGGACCAGAGAAGAACGTGTAATTTGATGCTGTGGGATGAAAGGCTCTGTAAATGTCAAGTATGTTTATTTGGTCTAAGGTGTTATTTAGGGTCGATATTTCTTTATTGATTTTAAGTTTTGATGATTACCTATAATTGTCAATGGCATACTTAGGTTCCCAACTGTGATTGTGTTTTGGTGTTTCTCTCTTTAATTCTGTAAGTAGTTGTTTTATATATTTTGTGGCTTCATGACAAGGTGCATAGGTATTAAGAAGTGTTATGTCTTCTTGATGTAGCATTTCTTTTACCATTATAAGATGTCCACCTTTTCTCTTATTATCTTTGAATTTATTTGTCAGATATAAGTATGGCTACGCTTTCTTTTCTGTGAATGTTATTTGCTTGGAGAATAATTCTTTACACTTTGATTTTGAGGCTCTATCTTTGTAGCTGAAATGTGTCCTGAAGGCAGCAAAACCATTGGGTTTTGCTTTGTTTTTATCTAAGTGTCTACTCTGTGCCTTTTTATTGATGAATTCAGTCCATTTGCAGTTAGGGTAGTTGTTGATGAATGAGGATTTCCTGAAGCCATTTTATTTTTTGTTTTGGTGTCGTTCTGTGTCACTATTAGATCTTTTTCTTTGTGTTTCTGACTGTTGTTTTGCTTTGCTGATATTCCATATATATTTTTAATTATGTGTCTTTGTGTGTGTGTGTGTGTGTGTGTGTGTGTGTGTGTGTGTGTGTGTGGTTACCATTAGGTTTATGTAAAAGAAAGTTTCAGGTATTCAGTAGTCCTTTTACTTTTGAATGCATCTTATCTCCATCCCCCTTTGTAACAATCAGGCCTTTGCTCCCTCCTCTTTTTTATATGTTCATTGTCACAGATTTTCCTTTTTAAAAAATATATATTTTATTGATTTTTTTATAGAGAGAAAGAGATAGAGAGTTAGAAACATTGATGAGAGAGAATCATTGATCAGCTGCCTCTTGCACAACCCCTACAGGGGATGTGCCCACAACCAAGGCACATGCACTTGACTGGAAATGAACCTGGGACCCTTTAGTCCGCAGGCCAACACTGTATCCACTGAGCCAAACCAGTTTTGGCAGATTTTCCCTTTTTATTCTGAGTTTTTTTGGTGAAATTACTCAGACAGCATGGGACAAAGTAGTGAATATGTGAAACACAAGAGTTTATTTTGTATTATTATTTATTATTGTGTTATTTTCCACACAAATACCTATAACCCTACTTTTACCCTATCCATTGGTTTGGTGATCTTTTGTTCTTTGTTTCAGGTAAAATGACCTTCATGAATAATATTTCCTACAATGGACAACTGGTGGCAAATTCCCTTGCTTCTGTATGTCTGGAAAAGCACTTATTTCTCCTTTATATGTAAAGGCTAATTTTGCTGGATGTATTATTTTTGGCTGATAATTTCTATCTTTCAGTAGTGGGGATATTTTTAAAAAAATCTTTCTTGTTGAAAGTACTACAGAGGTCCTCCTTTTCTCCCCATTAATCTCTTCCAGCCAGCTCCCATGCCTGTGCCCCAGGCCCTCACCAACTAATTGTCTGTGTCCATGGGTGATGCATATGTGCTCACAAGTTCATTGGTCGATCTTTTCCCACACAACCTCCTTTATCTTTGCTCTAAGGTTCAAAAAGTCTGTTCATGTTTCTATGTCTCTGGATCTATTTTCGGTCATCAATTTATTTCATTCATTAAATTACACATATGAGTGAGATCATGTGATATTTATCTTTCTCTGACTGGCTTATTTCACTTAGCACAATGCTGTCCGAGTCCATCCATGCTGTTGCAAATGGTAAAAGTTCCTTCTATTTTACTGCAGTGCAGTATTCTATTGTGCAGATGTACCACAATTTTCTAATCCACTCATCAGCTGATGGGCACTTAGGCTGTTTCCAAATCTTAGCTAAGGTGAATTGTGCTGCTATGAACATAGGGGTGCATATTTCCTTTCTGATTGGTGTTTCTAGTTTCTTGGGATATTTTTCTAGAAGTGGGATCACTGGGTCAAATGGGAGTTCCATTTTTAATTTTTTGAGGAAACTCCATACTGTTCTCCACAGTGGCTGCACCAGTCTGCATTCCCACCAGCAGTACACAAGGGTTCCTTTTACTCCTCATCCTCGCCAGCACTTGTCGTTTGTTGATTTGTTGATGATAGCCATTCTGACAGCTGTGAGATGGTACCACATTGTCATTTTGATTTGCATCTCTCAGATCAATAGTGACTTTTAACATGTATTCATGTCTCTTGGCCTTTTGTATGTCCTCCTTTGAAAAATGTCTATTTAGATATGATGTCCATTTTTTGATTGGGCTATTTATCTTTGTTTGGTTGAGTTGTATGACTAAACCCTTATCAATGATAATATTGGCAAATATGTTCTCCCATGCCATGGGCTTTCTTGTTGTTTTGTTGATGATTTCTTTTGCTGTGAAAAAGCTTTTTATTTTGGTGTAGTCCCATTTGTTTATTTTTCTCTTTATTTTCCATTGCCCTTGGAGCTGTATCAGTGAAGATATTGCTATGGCATATTTCTGAGATTTTGCTGCCTTTGAATTCCTCTAATATTTTTATGGTTTCCCATCTTATGTTTAAGTCCTTTATCCATTTTGAGTTTATTTTTGTGTATGGTATAAGTTGGTGGTCTAGTTTCATTTTTTTTTTTTTGCATATACTGTCCAATTTTCCCAGCACCATTTATTGTAGAGACTGTCTTGACTCCATTGTATGTTCTTGCCTCCTTTGTCAAATATTAATTGAGCATAGTGGTTTGGTTTGATTTTGGGATTCTTTATTCTATTGCATTAGTCTATATATCTGTTCTTGTGCCAGTACCAGGAAGTTTTGAGAACAGTGATTTTGTAATACAGCTTGAAATCTGGTATTGAGATCCCTCCTACATTGTTCTTCTTTCTCAAGATTGCTGCAGCTATTTGGGGTCTTTTTTTTTTAATTCTAGATGAATTTTTTTTGAGAGTTCTTTCTAGGTCTGTGAAATATGCTGTTACTATTTTAATGGGAAGTGCATTGAATCTATAAATTGCTTTGAGTAGTATGGACATTTTAATGATGTTGATTCTACCAATCCATGAACATGGTATGTTCTTCCATCTATTTATGGCTCCCTCTATATCTTTTTTTCAGAGTCCTGTAGTTTTCCAAGTATACATCTTTTACCTCATTAGTTACGCTTCTTCCTAGGTATCTTACTTATTTTGGTGCAATGGTAAAGGGAATTTTTTTTTAGTCTCTCTTTCCTTAAGTTCACTGTTGGTGTATAAAAGTGCCATAAATTTCTTGGTGTTAATTTTGTATCCTGCTACATTGCCAAATTAATTTATTAAGTCTAATAGTGTGTTTTTTATGGAGTCCTTAGGGTTTTTTATGTACAGTATCATGTCATCTGTGAATAATGACAGTTTTACATCTACTTTATCAAATTTGGATGCCTTTTATTTCTTCTTCTCATCTAATTGCAATGGTTAATACTTCCAGCACTATGATGAATAAGAGTGGTGAGAGTGGGCATCCCTGTCTTGTTCCTGTTCTTAGGGGAAAAGGTTTTAGTGTTTGTCCATTGAGTATGATGTTGGCTGTGGGTTTTTCATATATGGCTTTTATTATGTTGAGGTATGATCACTCTATTCCCACCTTGCTGTGAGTTTTTATCAAGAAAGTGTGTTGTGTTTTCTCAAATGCTTTTTCTGTATCAATTGATATGACTATATTATTTTTATCTCTCAATTTGTTTATGTGATGCATCACCTTTTTTGATTTGCGGATATTGTACCATCCTTGCATCCCTGGGATAAATCCTACTTCGTCACAGTGGATGATCTTTCTGATGTACTGCTGGATCCAATTTGCTAGAATTTTGTTGAGGGTTTTGGCATCTATGTTCATGAGGAATATTGGCCTGTATTATCTTTCATTTTTTTGTCCTTATCTGGTTTTGGTATTAGGGTGATGCTGGCTTCATAGAAGGAGCTTAGAAGTGTTCCTTCCTCTTGGATTTTTGGAATCGTCTGAGGAGAATGGCTTTTAGTTCTTTAAATGTTTGGTAAAACTCCCCTGTGAAGCTGTCTGGCCCCAGGCTTTTGTTTTTCAGAAGCTTTTGGATGACTGCTTTAATTTCCTCTATAGTTATCAGACTATTGAGATTTTGAGATTTTTCCTGATTGAGCTTTGGAAGGTTGCATTTTCCTAGGAATATATCCATTTTTTCCAGGTTGTCTAGTTTTTAGGAATAGAATTGTTCATAGTATTTTTAACAATCATTTTTATTTCTGTGGGGTCAGTTGTTATTTTGCCTCTTTAATTTCTGATTTTGTTTATTTGTGTCCTCTCTCTTTGATTTTAAGTGAGTCTGCTTAGAGGTTCATCAATTTCATTTATCCTTTCAAAGAACCAACTCTTGGTTTCATTGATCCTTTGTGTGTGTGTGTGTATACATATTTATATATATATATATATATATATATATATATATATATATATATATATATATATATAGTTTCTTTACTATTTATTTCTGCTCTGATCTTTACTATCCTCTTCCTTATGCTCATAAAGGGCTTTTCTTGTTGCTTTCTTTCTAAATTTTTAAGTTTTAGAGTTAGGTGATTTATTACCATTTTTTCTTGTTTTGTTTTGTTTTATTGTGTGTGTGTTTGTTTTTTTGTTTTTGTTTGTTTGTTTGTTTTTGAAGTAGGCTTGTAAAGCTATAAACTTCCCTCTCAGGACTGCTTTGACTGTGTCCAATATATTTGTGGATTGTTGTGTTTTCATTGTCATTCATTTCCAGGATGTTTTTTTAATTTCTTCTTTGATCTCTTTGGTACCCAATCATTGTTTAATAGCATTCTATTCAGCTTGCAAGTTTTTGAATTTTTTCTTTGTAGTTTATTTCTAATATTATGCAATTGTGGTCTGAGAAGGTACTTGATATGATTTCAATCTTCTTGAATTTGGAGAGACTTTTCCTGTTACCCAATATGTAGTCTATCTTTGAAAATGTCCCATGTGCACTTGAGAAGAAGATATATTCTGTGGCTTTGGCTGAAATGTTCTGAAGATATCAATTAAGTCCATTTGATCTATTCAATAGTAGGTTATTTAGGATTCCTGTTTTGTTTTGTTTTGTTTTGTTTTGTTTTGTTTTGTTGTTTTCTTTTTTTTTCAAACATTTTTAAAATAATACTTTATTGATTTTTTTAAAATAAATTTTTATTGTTCATATTATTACAAGTGTTCCTTTCCACCCCCCTTCCCACCCCACCCTCTGCCCTTTCCCCACTCCCCATTGTCCTCATCCATAGGTGCACAATTTATGTTCAGTCTCTTCCCACATCTCCCTCTCCCCTTTTCCCCAAGAATCATCAGTTCACTCCCCTTCCATACCTCTGATTCTATTATATTCAACAGTTAATATTGTTCCTCAGATTTTTTTTTTTTAGTTTCCTTGGTTTTTAGATTCACTTGTTGATAGTTACGTATTTGTTGTTCATAATTTTTATCTTTATTTACTTTCTCTTCTGAAAGAACCCCCTTCAGCAATTCATATAATTCTGGTTTGGTGGTGATGAACTCCTTTAGCTTTTTTTTCTTAGTGAAGCTCTTTATCTGACCTTCGATTCTGAGTGATAGCTTTGCTGGGTAGAGTATTTTTGGCTGTAGGTTCTTGCTATTCATCACCTTGAATATTTCTTGCCATTCCCATCTGGCCTGCATGGTTTCTGTTGAGAAATCAGCTGACAATCGTATAGGTGCTCCTTTATAGGTAACCACCTGCTTAGCTCTTGCTGCTTTTAATATTCTCTCTTTGTCCTTTGCTCTTGGAATCTTAATTATGATTTGTCTTGGTGTGGTCCTCTTTGGATTCCTCTTATTTGGAGTTCTGTGTGCTTCCTGGACTTGTAAGTCCAATTCTTTCCCCAGGTGGGGGAAGTTTTCTGTCACTATTTCTTTCAGTATGTTTTCGATATCTTGCTCTCTCTCATCTTCTGGGACCCCCATGATTCTGATGTTGGATCGTTTGAAGTTGTCCCAGAGGTTTCTTACATTATCTTAAATTTTCTGGATTCTCTTGCCTTCTAGCTTCTGCAGAGAAGTGTCTTCTGGCTCTTTATGTTCCAAATTTTTGACTTGATTCTTGCGATCTTCTATTCTGTTTTTAGGACTCTGTATAATATTTTTTATTTCAGACAATGTATTCTTTATTTCTTGTTGATCCCTTTTCATATCCTCATAGGTCTCATTTATTTTATCGGCCTTTTCTAGGAAACTCTTGAAAAACCTTATAAGTATGGTTTTGAACTCTATATCCAGTCGCTTTTTGTCCTCCATTTTTTTCGTTTGTGATCTATTTGGTTTAGGCATTTTCGCAGGCAGCTTTTCTGATGGGGCAGGGTTTCAGGGTGGAGCCTACAGCCTTGGCTTCCGTCAGCCCCGCCCTATGCGACTCCTGAGACTCAGGGTCCTTCAGTACTTGTTGCAAGGGCCTCTGAGAGAAAGGAGCCCTCGATTTTCGCCTGCTGCCAAACTGTCTATGCTCTCCCCCAATGAGCCCGGTATTGGGGTTCAGTTCAGTTGGAAGTGGAGTTGGAGGTGGCGTTCAGAGCAGTCTGGAGCCCCTGTCTCCTTCCCGCCGAGGCAGTCCTACGGCACAGCCGGCCGTCCCTTCTCTGCGCGCAGTGTGCGCGCCTCTGGGACCTCCTTTCGCTGCTTCCCCGGGTTCCGCCTTACAGCCCAGCTCCCTATGGCTGAGCCTGAGTCCCTGGGGTCTGGCCTAGAACGGGGGTTCAGAGCAGTTGGGAGCCCAGCACAGTCGGAGTGTTTATCTCCTTCCTGCTAGGGAATGCCAGCCAGGCACTCAGCCTCCCTCCTCTCCGGCTCTGTCCTCTCCGCGCGCGCCGCGTGTCTCCGTACCTTAGGCTTTTACAGCTCCTCCGCGCTTCCTTCTGGTTTTCTCCTTGCTTCTCGTTGTAGAATTTCCAGTCAGTCGACTTTCCTGTAGTTCTGGGTAATGTCCATTTTATACTTTAGTTGTATTTTATTGAAATTGTTGCATGCGGCTGCGGCTAGGTGCCTACCCTAGCAGCCATCTTGGATTCTCCTCCTGTTTTGTTGTTTTCTTTTTTGTCTAGACTCTAGAGGATTTATTCAGTGATGTCAGTGGGGTTCTAAAGTCTCCTACTATGATAGTATTATTATCGATCTCTCCCTTGATATCTTCCAGGTTTTTTTTTTTTTTAAATGTATTTGGGTGCTCCTGCATTGTGTGCATATATGTTTACCAGGGTTATATCCTTTTGTTGTATCAACCCCTTTGGTATTATGAAGTGGCTTTCCTTATCTCTTGTTATGACCTTCACTTGGAGGTCTTTTTTGTCAGATATAAGAATTGCTACCCCAGTTTTGTTTTGTTTTGTTTTTCATTTCTATTTGCCTAAAAGATTTTTACCATCCCTTCACTTTCAGTCTGTGTGAGTCCCTTGTTCTGAGGTGGGTCTCTTGTAGACAGCATATATTTGGATCATGTTTTGTTATCTGTTCAGCCACTCCATGTCTTTTGATTAGGGCATTTAGTCCATTTATGTTTAAAGTTATTATTGATAGGTACTTATTTGTAGCCATTTTTATTTTCATTCCTGTATTCCTTATTTCCTTTTTATTTCTTCTTTTTACACCAGTTCCTTTAGCATTTCTTGCATTACTGTCTTGGTAGCGATAAACTCCCTTAGCATTTTTAAATTTTATTTTCTTTGTCTGTGAAGCTCCTTATTTCCCCTTCAATTTTGGGTTCACATTGTTTATTGTTCTTTTTAAAATAAATCTTTATTGTTCAGATTATTACAAATGTGTTCATCTCCCCCTCCCCTCAATTGCTCCCCTCCACCAGGTTCCCACCCTACTCTCTGTCCTTTCCCCATCCCCCATTGTCCTCATCCATAGGTGCACAGTTTTGTTCAATCTCTTCCCGCACCCTGCACCCCCACTCTCCTTTTCCCCAAGAATCGTCAGTCCACTCCCCTTCCTCTGATTCTATTATATTCACCAGTTAATATTGTTCATCAGATGTTTTAATTCCCTTGGTTTTTAGTTTCATTTGTTGATAGTTATGTATTTGTTGTTCATAAGTTTTATCTTTATCTTCTTCCTCTTCCTAAATAACCCCCTTCAGCAATTCATAAATTCTGGTTTGGCGGTGATGAACTCCTTTAGTTTTTTTATTATTTGTGAAGCTCTTTATCTGGCCTTTGATTCTGAGTGATAGCTTTGCTGGGTAGAGTATTTTTGGCTGTAGGTTCTTGCTATTCATCACCTTGAATATTTCTTGCCATTTCTGTCTGGCCTGCATAGTTTCTGTTGAGAAATCAGCTGACAATCATATGGGCGCTCCTTTATAGGTAACTACCTGCTTTTCTCTTGCTGCTTTTAATATTCTCTCTTTGTCTTTTGCTCTTGGGATTTTAATTATGATGTATCTTGGTGTGATCTTCTTTGGATTCCTTTTGTTTGGGGTTCTGCAGGCTTCCTGGACTTGTAAGTCTATTTCTTTCCCCAGGTGGGGGAAGTTTTCTGTCACTATTTCTTCCAGTATTCTTTTGGTATCTTGCTCTCTCTTCTTCTGGGATCCCCATAATTCTGATTTTGGTTCACTTGAAATTGTTCCAGAGGTTTCTTACACTATCTTCAACTTTCTGGATTCTCTTATCTTCTTGCTTCTGCAGAGGAGTGTCCTCTGGCTCTTTGTGTTCTAAAACTTTGTCTTGATTCTTGCAATCTTCCTGTCTGTTTTTAGGACTATGTATAATATTTTTTATTTCAGACAATGTTCTCTTTATTTCTAGTTGATCCCTTTTTATTTCTAGTTGATCCCTTTTCATATCCTCATAGGTCTCATTTATTTTATCGGCCTTTTTTAGGATATTCTTGAAAAGCCTTATAACTGTAGTTTTTAAAAAATATATATATTTTATTGATTTTTTACAGAGAGGAAGGGAGAGAGCTAGAGAGCTAGAAATGTCAATGATAGAGAAACATCGACCAGGGGATGTGCCCGCAACCAATATATATGCCCCTGACCGGAATCGAACCTGGGACCTTTCAGTCCGCAGACCAATGCTCTACCACTGAGCCAAACCAGTTTTGGCATAACTGTAGTTTTTAACTCAATGTCCATTCTTTTCTTTTCTTTTCTTCCATCTCCTTCCTTTGTGTCCTGCCTCTTTTCCACATTTTAGTTGTTTTCCTGATTTAATGGAATAGCTTTGTGTGCTAGGTGTTCTGGTAGAGCCCAGTAGCACAGCCTTCCCAGTTACCTCCGGTGGACAGTCTTGCTGTAGTAGCCCTTTGTGGGCTGTGTGTGGAGTCTTGTTGTTAAGCCTTGCTTATTGTTGGTATTACTGGGAAGCGTTGATCTCCAAGCCAATTGGCTGTCAGGATCAGCAGTGTCTCAGCTAGGAGGGCTTCTGTACTCCACTTGGATGAGGCAGAGTCTCAGGGTGGCGCAGACAATTTTTGGTTCTCTGTCAGTCTCGCCTTAGAAAAGTCCTGTACCCAGTGAGTCTCACAAGATTGGTTGCAGGCACGTGCACCTCTTTCGTAAAGGCACAGACAAGCTTTGGATCCAGCCAGTCCCTGCTTAGAGAAAGCCAGCCTCTGGGAGAGCTTCTATGCTCAGCTTGGATGGGGCGGAGTCTCTGGTTGGTGCAGATAAGCTTTGTTTTCCGGTCAGCTCCTCCCCAAGTTCTGAAGTAATGGCTTCTGGCTTCACACACCTCCAAGAGATTTCTGAATGCTGTCTCACAGTCTGGCTTCTCCCTTACTGGGACCATCTATCAGAGCAATAGGGTGATTCTGATTTCCTCTCGCACAAGAAAGCCAGTCGCGCATTAGCTATTCACCCTCTCCATCCACGTGCCAGGAGTAAGCCAGTAGCAAACTCAGCCCAGCCCGCCCTCTTTGCACACCCGGAGTCGGCCAGCAGCAATCTCAGACCGGCCCGCCCTCTCCATACCGGGGGGGGGGGGGGGGGTAATCCAGTGCTTTTTCACGCGCACAGTTCTCCTTACCGTCACAGTTCCTGAGGTTCAGCATGCCTTCTCTCTCCTTCCCAGATTGCAGAGCCTTCTCTTAGCTAGCCGTCCTGTGCTTCAGGGCAATGTCTCCCCTGTTTTCCAGTTCTAAATTCAAATTTGTTGTGGTAGGCTGTATTTGGGTGTCTACACTATGCTGTCATATTGATTTTTTTCTCTCCCCCTTCAATTTTGAATGATAGCCTTGCTGGACAGAGTATTCTTAAATTCAGTTCCTTCCTTTGCATCACTTTGGGAATTTCATCCCATTCCTTTCTGGACTGATGTATTTCTGTTGAGAAATCATTTGATAATCTACTGGGAGATCTCTTGTATATTATGTTCCATCTCTGTCTTGCAGCCTTTAAGATTCTCTCTTTGTCCTGAATGTTTGCCACTGTAATTACGATGTGTCTTGGTTTGGGTCTTTTGGGTTCATCTTGTTTGGGACTCTCTGTAGTTGTGTCATTCTTTTCTTCCCCACATCAGGGAAGTTTTCTGAAATTTCTTTAAACAGGTTTTCTAATCAATATTCCTCTTCCTGTCATTCTGACACCTCTATTATTCATATGTTGGATCATTTCATGTTGTCCCAAAGCTCCCTTAGGCTCTCCTCTTATCTTTTAATTTCCCCCCCTCCAATTTCAGTTCAGTTTGGGTGTGTTTTGCTTCCCCATCTTTTAATTCACTATTTCAGTCTTCTGCTTCTCCTAGTCTACTGTTGAAACTTTCTATGATATTTAAAAAAATATATATTTTATTGATTTTTTACAGAGAGGAAGAGAGAGGGATTGAGAGTTAGAAACATCGATGAGAGAGAAACATCCATCAGCTGACTCCTGCACACCCCCCACTGGGGATGTGCCTGCAACCAAGGAACATGCCCTTGACCGGAATCAAACCTGGGACCTTTCAGTCCACGGGCTGATGCTCTATGCACTGAGCCAAACCGGTTTCGGCTCCATGGTATTTTTTAATTGCAACTATATCATTTTTTATTTCTTTTTGATTCTTAAGTTGATTTTTTTATCCATCTGGTTTATGAAATGTTTGACTCTTTTTTTTTAAATATATTTTTTATTGATTTTTCACAGAGAGGAAGAGAGAGGGATAGAGAGTTAGAAACATCGATGAGAGAGAATCATCGATCAGCTGCCTCTTGCACACCCCCTACCGGGGATGTGCCCGCAACCAAGGTACATGCCCTTGACCAGAATCAAACCTGGGACCTTTCAGTCCGCAGACCGATGCTCTACCACTGAGCCAAACCGGTCCCGGCTTGACTCTTATTCTAATTCTTTTTCTGATATATGTACAGATGGTGCCATAAACTGGACATCTTTCAGTAATTATTTCAAAGGTGAAAAATGTTGGTCCCCCAGCCATTTTGTCTACACACTGTATTATACATTGTGAGCAATTTGCGGCAAAAACGTCCCCAGAACTATATGAAGTATTATCAGATGCTATTAAAATTATAGATGCAATTTGACACAAAGTGCTCGATTCTTGAATATTTGAGGCTCTTTGTAAAGAAATGGGTTTTCAGTATATTCACCTTGCTCTTTATGAGGAGGTGAAATGGCTGTCAAGGGGCCCAACTGTTTGCCCTGCTGAAAGTAAAAATATTTTTCCAGCAGCAAAATAATCTGAAATTATAAGAACTCTTTGAGTAGCCTAGCTTGCATACCAGGCAGATGTTCCCCCCCCACCCCCACCCCCGCTATTAAATGTATTAAATATATCTTTGGAAGGACAACTGAAGGATATGTTCACACTATGAGGTAAAATGGATGCTTTTCAAAATAAAATATTACTGTGGCAAACGCAATTGACTGAAGATCTGCAAATGTTTTCAACTTTGAGGAATATATGAGAGAGAAGGATGTCAACCAGCAGGTGGCAACCATTGTTCAACGGCACTTACAATCACTCACAGAATATTTTAATAGTTATTACCCAAAGAAAGAAGATCCCAGAAGTGGCAATACATGGGTAATAGATCCATTTGTGGCAAACATTGAAAATAAAAATTTCAGCATAAATGAAAAAGAAAGCCTCACCGATCTATCATCCAGTGATGGTTTGACAGCTAAATTCCAGCCATCCTTATCAAGACCCCATTTTTGTATCTCGATTAAAAGTGAATACCCATTGCTGAGTGAAAAAGCAATGAAAATTTTTATTAAATTTTCAACAACATATTTGTGCAAAAAAAAATTTTCATCACAGAAATTAAAACTCAGAACCAGTCTCAGATTGAAATAAATATGGCTCTCTGTCTTGCAGTAATGTCTTTCGAGCCAAATATCCATAAACTTATTTCAAGGAAACAAAAGCAAATGTCACACTCTAAAATGTTGTAATACTTAAATAAGCTTCAATTATTTTGTAAAAATTAAACTTACTTTAACAAATTTGTTACAATTAAACAATCTTTGAAGATTTTATTATAATTACTTATAATGTTATATCAAATAGGTGCATTTCATATTAATAAAATGGAAGTTCACTGATCATTATTTTACAATGTATTTTTAAAAAAAAAAATCATATTAGTGGTCTTCAAGATCTAAAATTATTAATTTAGTGGTCAGGGAGGTCCAAAAGGTTAGCGACCACTGACCTAGGTATTTTCTGATTATGCCAATGATATTTATAGTATTTTATGTTGAGTGATATTAAACATGGAAATTCCCATTAAAAGCTGCAATAGTGATAGTTAATGCATATCTAATGATAAATTCAAGAAAAAGTAGTGGTTTAACTTTTATCTTTTATTCATTCAAAAAATTAAGCATTTAATAAGTGTCAAATATTTTATAATGTGCTGAGGAAGTAGTGGCAGAAGTAGTGGTGAGCCAAGTAGACCCATGTCTATCTTCAATGTGCTTCTTTTAGGGCACTCATAATAAAACCAAAGCATTTGTATTTCAGCTTTTCAGTTGTTTAACTTGATCTTGTTATTTCTCTCCTATTGGCAGTATACTTGGCTTCATCCGTTGGAGGCTTAATTTTCTGTCTCAGCTACATTCCAGCTATTTGGATCTCTTCAAGTTTTGCAGAGATGACACTCTTCCAGAAGCTGGCTTTTTTCCTCTTCTCAAACACTGCAATGGCAATTGGAAACAATTACCTTGTACAGGCAGAAATAGACAGTGAGTGTTAACCTTGTAAATTTTGCCATGTTCTCATAGGATACTCACGGTTTTAATATTTTTGTCCTAAAAAAAAATTCACACTACTTTGTACCAGTACTTATAGTGCATGAGTTTGCACATTCTCTCCATAAATTTACTCAGGTCTTTAAAAAATGTTTAATGTCTTTATTGATTTCAGAGAGAGGAAGGGACAGGAAGAGAGTGATAGAAACATCAATTATGACAGAATATCATTGACAGGTTTCCTCCCACACTGCCTACTGCAGATTTAGCCCCAATCAGGGCATGTTTCCTAACTGGGAATCAAACTGTGACTTCCTGAAACATAAATCAATGCTCAACCACTGAGCCACACTGGCCAGGCTGCAGATCTTTTAGGATCTCTCCATACTCCTTTTGGAGTTGCCACCTTCTTTTTAGGGGTAGGAATAAAAACATGGGTCTGCCTTTTAATAACTTCCTTATTCCCTTTTCCATCAATGCAAAACTATACAAAATCCCCTCTAGCCTGTTCTACCTCCTCATTCATCACTACTGTGCAGTGACAGCATTTTTCCAAAATTACATACGTCAATGTGCCATGCCAGCAACAGCTAAGGGTTCAGTGAGCCTGAGGGAGGGCCAGTGAAGGATGAAGAATAAAGATATACAAGAGAATAAGTTGGGTCTAGCTGGATCTTCTGTGCCTGGCTGAGGCCACAGAACAGATCCAAACTGCAAAGCTGATGCTTTATTTATAGTCAGGGGCAAACAAGGTAATTTACAGTGTTCTTGTAAGTTTCACTTGTTTGGCACCACAGTCCATTAGCTACTCAGGAAAGATCTAGCGAGCAGTCACAAGATCAAGCTTTATGCTTAGAGGACTGTGCCCTCTAAGCTGGTACTTGTTTGCGACTTTGCCAGCAGGTCAGTCTGAGGCTTAACCCTATAACCATTTCCTACATCTCACCAATTTCTTTTAATTTTAAGCTAATAATAATGGAAGTAAAATTTAAACAGCAAGAACAAACTTCTGACTATTAAAACATTAATAAAACAATGCCAGTGCAAAACCCAATAACAAAACAATGCAAATGCAAAACCCATACATGGCTATTAATAAAACAATGCCAATGCAACACAACAATAATAGAGAAATCAAACTACAGTAACATTTTTCTACTAAATGAAAGTTTCTTTTGCTAATTTACTCAAGATTCCTCAGACTTGGCTGCGCAAGAGTTTGAAGAAGACTGGCAGCTAACCATTGCTAGGATGGGCAGAAACATGGTTGAGGGAGTAGCTTCCACTTCTTGCTTTTCTGCCATCTGCTGGGCCTCAGTTGTTAACTTCTTCAGCTGAACCTATGTTGGCACCTCAGTCTCTTGCACAACCTTCATCATCTTCCTTTTCCGCTTTGCTGTCATCGGGGCAACTTTCAGTCTTTTGAATGATGGGACAAGGAGCATCTCAGGGTCCATTGTGGTGATGCACGTAACTCTCTGGCACCCAAAGTGGTTGTACTGCTCCTTCTGGAAAGATACAAACACAGAGGTGAGCGCATGAACAACTTAGCTCCGCTGCCACCAGCTGGCTACAGGCTCCCTTAGGGGTGCAGACCTCTTGGAGTTGCTCCCTCTTGGAGTTACTGACTGTGTCCGGCAGTAGCCCCTGATCCAGCGCTCCTCTCTGAAGGCAACAGGGAAACCCAAGGATTTCATTGAGCGCCAGCTACGTGCCTCTCCCCGTGTGCCTCTCAGTATGCAAGCAGTTGATTTGACCAGAAAGGCATAAGACAACCAAAGAAATAGCTTTTAGGTTTTGCAGCAGGAGACCACCAGGAACAGTCCTTAGACGAGATATTGGTGAAGGGGATGAGTTTATGGCCAAGGCATTCGAGTACACAGGTGAAGAAACAAAGGCAACAAACACAGGGGATACACTGAGGAAGGAAGTAGGGAGAGAGAGAACTATATAACCAGACCTCCTGAAAAGAGAAACCATGGGGAGACATAGAAACAGCCAGCATATGAAAGAAAAGCAGGCATCACCAGAAAAGGAAGTAAAGGAGTTAGAGGCAAGAAACCTACCAGAGCAAGAATTCAGAGTAATGATCATAAGATGGCTAAAAAGAATGGAAGACAAATTTGACAATATGAGTAAGAACCAAGAGGAAATGAAGAAGAACCAAGAAGAAATATAAAATGACAGTGCTACTGTTAAGAACTCAATAAAAAGCATCAAGAGTAGACTAGAAGAAGCAGAGTACCTCATCAGTGAGCTAGAAGACAATATATGAAAAAAAAAAAGACCCAATTAGAAAAGCTTCTGGAAAAAAATTTAAAAAGCAGGAGGAGAGCTCAAGAGAACTTTGGGACAATACAAAACAAAACAATATTAGAATAATAGGGGTTCAAGAAGGAAAGGAAACTTAGGAAGACATGGAAAACACATTTCAAGAAATAATGACAGAAAACTTTCCTGAGATAGAGAAGAAAAACCCCACACAATCCAAGATGCTCACTGAGTCCCAAGCAAAATGAATCCCAAAAGACCGACACCAAGGCACATTATAATTAAATTGGCAAACGCCAATGACGAAGTAAGAATCTTAAAAGCAGCCAGAGAGACAGAAAGTTACACATAAAGGAACCCCCATCAGACTAGCAACTGATTTCTCAACAGAAACTCACCAGGCCAGAAGGGAATGGCATGAAATATACAAAGTCATGCAAAGGAAGGGTCTGAATCCAAGAATACTATACCCAGCAAGGCTATCAATCAAAATTGAAGGGGAAATCAGGAGCTTCACAGACAAAAAAAGACTAAAGGAATTTATCTCCACCAAACCAGCAATGCAAGAAATGCTAAAGCAGAGGTTCCCAAACTTGTTTGTGCCGTAGACCCCTTGCCATGTTTTTCGGTTTTGGGTAGACCCCCTACTTACCTGATATTGATTTTTTTGTAAATTTCTAACTGTAGTGAAGTTTAGTGTTAAAATTTAATAAAAAATAATGTACCTACTTTTCTCCGGCATTCTCAAACAAAATAACACTGATTCACTATAATTTGTATGATAAACTACCAGTTTATATATTTTTTAAATATTTTCTCAGCACTTTCCTATTCAAGATTCAGGAAACGAATGAACGTATTTTTCTCACATTCATATTTATAGAGTGACGAATTGAACAAGTCGGTGCAAGTTTGCGAAGCTTTGAGAAAAAAATTGGCAAGAATGTTTACTGCGCGTATGCTTGTAACAAGATGATACTGGTATATCATTATGTGCAGGTTTTTATCCTACAACTTACACAATTTTATAAACATATATAATAAATTTTTTACTTCATAGGTACTTTTATAAATAATTTATATGTTTTTATATTATAAGATAATATGATGTAAGTAAATAGGTACTATCAGTGTATGTTGAGATCCACTATCGTGGACCCCCATTTTCATTTCATGGACCCCCAAATTTTTTTTTCGCTGACATAGACCCCTTGCAGGTTGTCATAGACCCCTGGGGGTCGATATAGACCACTTTGGGAATCACGGTGCTAAAGGGTCTACAGTAAAAATAAAGAAATAGGAACAAAGAAGGAACACAGGGATATAGAATAAAAATGGCATCAAATAAGTACCCCTCTATAATAACTATAAATGTAAATGGATTAAATGCTCCAATCAAAAGACATAGGGTAACAGATTGGATAAAAAACAAGACCCATATATCTGTTGTCTATAAGAAACCCACTTCAGAAAAAAAGATGCACACAGACTGAGGGCGAAGGGATTGAATAAGGTTTTCCAGGAGAATGGATATGAAAAAAAAAAAAAAAAAGCTGGGGTAGCAATACTTATATCTGACAAATTAGATCTCAAAGTGAAGGACATAACAAGAGATAATGAAGGCCACTTCATAATACTAAAGAGAGCAATCCAACAAGAAGAAATAACCATGGTAAACATATATGCACCCAATACAAGAGCACCCAAATACATAAAAAAACAAACAAAAAACAACCAACTGCTGGATGACATTAAGGGAGAGATTAATAGCAATACAATCATAGTAGGAGATTTTAATACCCCACTGTCATCTTTGGACAAAAAATCATCTAAACAAAAAATCAGCAAAGAAATAAAAATCCTAAATGTCTCACTAGACCAGATGGAATTAATTGATATCTTCACAACATTTCACCCAAAGCCACAGATGGGTCATTTTCAAAGATAGACCACATGTTGGGACATAGGCAAAGTCTCTTCAAATTCAAGAAGATAGAAATCATATCAAGCAACTTCTCAGATCATAGTGGCATAAAACTGGAATTTGACTACAATAAAAATAATCCAAAGAAATCAAACACATGGAGATTAAACAGCATGCCATTAAACAAGGACTGGGTTACAAGAGAAATCAAGGAAGAAATAAAAAACATCCTGGCAAGAAATGACAAGGAAAACACAACAATCCAAAATCTATGGGACACAGCAAAAGCAGTTTTGAGGGGGATGTTCATGTCTCTACAAGCCTATTGCAAAAAACAAAACAAAACAAAAAACAAACAAACAAACAAACAAACAAAAAAAACAGGAAAAAATGGTAACAAAATATCTAACTTTACAATTGAAAGAGTTAGAAAAAGAGCAACAAGAAAAGCCCAGTGTAAGCAGAAGGAAGGAAATAATAAAAATCAGAGCCAAGATAAACTACATAGAGACCAAAGAAACAATACATAAGATCAACAAAACCAAGAGCTGGTTCTTCGAAAGGATAAACAAGATAGATGGACCTCTAGCCAGGTTAACCAAGAAACAAAGAGAAAGGACTCAAATAAACAAAATCAGAAACAAAAGAGGTGAAATAACAACAGACCCCGCCGAAACACCAAGGATTATTACAAAATACTATGAACAATTCTATTCCAACAAACTGAACAACCTGGAGGAAATGGACATACTCCTAGAAAAATGCAATCTTCCAAAACTCAATCAGGAAGAATCTAAAAATCTCAATACACCAGTGACTTGGGAAGAAATTGAAACAGTCATCAAAAAGCTTCCAGCAAACAAAAGCCCGGGCCAGATGGCTTCACAGGAGAGTTTTACCAAACATTCAAGGAAGAACTAAAACCTATCCTCCTCAGACTATTCCAAAAGATTCAAGAGGAAGGAACACTTCCAAACTCCTTCTATGAAGCCAGCATCAGCCTAATACCAAAACCAGATAAAGACAACTCAATGAAAGAGAATTACAGGCCAATATCCCTCATGAATTTAGATGCCAAAATCCTCAACAAAATTCTAGCAAATCGGCTCCAGCAGAACATCAGAAAGATCATACACCATGACCAAGTAGGATTTATTCGGGGAATGCAAGGATGGTACAATATCCGCAAATCAATAAATGTGATACATCACATAAACAAATTGAAAGATAAAAATCATATAGTCATATCAATTGATGCAGAAAAAGCATTTGATAAAATCCAACACCCGTTCATGATAAAAACTCACAACAAGGTGAGTGTACAAGGAGCATACTTCAATATAATAAAAGCTATATATGATAATCCCACAGCCAACATCATACTCAATGGGCAAAAACTAAAACCATTCACTCTAAGAACAGGAACAAGAAGGGGATGCCCACTATCGCCACTCCTGTTTGACATAGTATTGGAAGTACTAGCCTTTGCAATTAGACAAGAAGAGGAAATAAAAGGCATCCAAATTGGAAAAGAAGAAGTAAAGTTATCCTTATTTGCAAATGACATGATATTGTACATAAAAAACCAAAAGACTCCATAAAAAAACTAATTGACTTAATAAATGAATTTGGCAATGTAGCAGGATACAAAATTAATGCCAAGAAATCTTTGGCCTTTGTATACACCAAGAGTGAACTTACAGAAACAGAGACTAAAAATGCAATCCCATTTACCATTGCACCAAAAAAATTAAGTTACCTAGGAATAAACTTAACTAAGGAAGTAAAGGACCTATATAAGGAAAACTACACAACACTGAAAAAAAGAAATAGAGGAAGATGTAAACAGATGGAAGAACATACCGAGTTCAAGGATTGGTAGAATCAACATCATCAAAATGTCCATACTTCTCAAAGCAATCTATAGTTTCAAAGCACTCCCCATTAAAATACCAATGGCATATTTCACTGACCTATAAAGAACTCTCCAAAAGTTTGTTTGGAACAATAAAAGATCCCAAATAGCCACAACAATCTGGAGAAAGAAGAATAAAGTCGAAGGGATCTCAATACCAGATTTCAAGCTGTATTAAAAAGCCACTGTTCTCAAAACAGCCTGGTACTGGCACAAGAACTGACATATAGATCAATGGAGTAGAATTGAGAACCCACATATCAACCCAAATCACTATGCTCAATTAATATTTGACAAAGGAGGTATGAACATACAGCGGAGTCAAGACAGTCTCTTCAATAAATGGTCTTGGGAAAATTGGACAGATACATGCAAAAAAAAAAAAAAAAAAAAAAAAGAAAAGAAAGAAAGAAAGAAACTAGATGTTTCAGAAACGAAAGAGGTAAAATAACAACAGACCTTGCCGAAACACAAAGGATTGTTACAAAACACTATAAACAATTCTATTCCAACAAACTGAACAATCTGGAGGAAATGGACATACTCCTAGAAAAATGCAACCTTCCAAAACTCATTTTTTTTTATTTGCAGATGACATGATATTGTACAGAAAAAACATGGAAGGACAAACTTACACCATACACAAAAATAAACTCAAAATGGATACAGGACTTAAACATAAGACGGGAAACCATAAAAATACTAGAGGCATCCACATGCAGCAAAATCTCAGACATATTCCAAAAGAACTTCTTCACTGATACTGCCCTTAGGGCAGTGGATGCTAAAAAGAAAATAAACAAATGGGATTACATCAAAATAAAAAGCTTTTTTACAGCAAAAGAAACCATCAACAAAACAACAAGAAAGCCCACTGTGTGGGAGAACATATTTGCAAATGATATCACTGATAAAGGTTTAATCTCCAACATCTACGTACACCTTATACAAGTAAATAAAAGGAAGATGAATGATCCAATTAAAAAATGGGCAATGGACCTAAACAGAATATTTTCAAAAGAAAACAGAAGGAAGGCCAAGAGGCACATGAAAACATGCTCAAAGTCACTAATTATCTAAGAGATGCAAATCAAAACAACAATGCGGTACCATCTCACACCTGTCAGAATGGCCAACATCAACAAATCAACAAACGACAAGTGTTGTCGAGGTTGAGCAGAAAAAAGGAACCCTTGTGCACTGCTGGTGGGAATGCAGACTGGTGCAACCACTGTGGAGAACAGTGTGGAGTTTCCTCAAAAAACTGAAAATGGAACTCCCATTTGACCGAGTAATCTCACTCCTAGGAATATATCCCAAGAAACTAGAAACACCAATCAGAAAGGACATATGCTCCCCTATGTTGAAAGGAACACAATCTACAATATCTAGGATTTGGGAACAGTCTAGGTGCCTGTCAGCAGATGATTGGATCAAAAAACTATGGTACCTCTACACAATGGAATATTATGCTTCCACAAAAAAGAAGGAATTCTCATCATTTGCAGCAACCTGGATGGAATTGGAGAACATCATGCTGAGTGAAATAAGCCAGTCAATGAAAGAGAAACACCACATGACCTTACTCATTTTTGAATAATAAAGAACATTATAAACTGATGAACCAGAAGATAGATACAGAGACAGTAAAGCAACAAGCAGACTGTCAAATTACAGTGGGGAGGGTAGGGAGATCTGGGGGAGATAAGAGATCAACCGAAGGACTTGCATGCATGCATATAAGTACAACCAATGGACACAAAACTCTAGGGACGGAGGGCATGTATGGGATTGTGGGGGTGGGGGGGTAATGGTAAGATATGAACATAGGTAAAAATTTAATAAATAAAAATAAAAATAAAGACACTAAACTATAAGAAAACAAACAAATAAAAAGTTACAAACAGAGAGAATCCAAGATGGCTGCTCGGGTAGACACCTAACCACAGCACACAACAATTTCAATGGAATACAACTAAAATGTAGAGTGGACATCGCCCAGAGCTACAGGTAGTCTACTGACTGAAAATTCTACAACAAGAAGGAAAGAGAAAACCAGAAGGAAAATCAGAGGAGCTGAAAAAAAGCCTAAGGTACGGAGACATGCTGCGCGCTCGCACACACGCGCGCAGAGAGGTCACAGCCGGAGAGGAGAAGAGGGCTGGGTGCTGCGCGGCGTTCCCTAGCAGGAAGGAAATAAAACCCCAAGCCTGGGCTGAATCCCCGAACCGGCAGCGCTGAGCTCCAAGTTATGGGCCAGACCCTGGGGACCCAGGATCTGGCAGGGGGAGACGGGGCCGTGAGGCGGAATCCCAGGCGAGCAGTGAAAATCAGGGCCCCCGGAGTCACGCGCACATTGCAAGCAGAGGACTGAATGTTGACTCTGATGCTGGATTACCCTAGCCGTAAGGAACAGGGCCTCCGGCGGCGCTGAGCCTCAGTCCGGACTGCTCTGAACCCCAGTTCTAGGCCAATCCCTGGGGACCCAGGCTCAAGTAGAGGGAGACGGGGCTGTGAGGTGGAGTCCTGGGAGAGGGACGAAAGGCCGAGCCCCCGGAGTCTCGCACATTGCTTGCAAGGGAAGGAATGTTGACTCTGATACGGAATTGTCCTGGAGGGAAGGAAACGGGAGCCCCGGCTGTGTTGGGTCGCAGTTTCGACTGCTCTGAACCCCAGTCCTGGACCAGACCCTGGGGACCCAGGCTTGAGCAGGGGGAGACGGGGCTGTGAGGCGGAATCCCAGGGGAGTGGCGAAAAGCGGAGCCCCCAGAGTCGCGGGCACTGCGCACAGAGGACAGTCTGTTGACTCTGATCCTAGACTCCCCTAGTGGGAAAGAGAAAAAAAAGCTCCAGACTGGAGGAATGCGACAGGGAGCAGGAGCCTCTGCTGGACACCGGCCAACCGGGCACCGGCAGGGAGCAGGGCGACGGGGCCCCCCGGGGGGGGGTGCCCCTGAGCCTTCTACCTCTGAGCGCGGGCAATGGAGCCAAGGCCTTGGGCTGCTTCCTGGGCGGCGCCGACCCCAGCAACAGGCTGGAGCAGCGCGGGAGCCCGCGGAGAACAAAGGGGTGCCACAGGCCAACCTGCTGAGCTCCCAGGACAAGGAGGAAGAAACCAAAGAGGTTCTCAATGTGAAGAAATCAAGTGAGAGCAAAACATAGTAAAATTACTTAAGAAAGAATACAAAGAAGATCTTGAAAAATCAAAGACTAAGTCAGAACTCAACTCACCAGCCAACATTGCAACATATATGCGTTTAAAAAAAAAAAAAGGACAGAATGTTGGAACAGCGGCGGCCAGGCCTAGAGTGTCCAGGCACAAGGCAGTGGCAACCGGGCCCGGAGCAGCAACAGCCAGGCCCCAGAGCAGCAGCAGCCAGAACCAGAGCAACAACAGCCAGCACTGGTGCAGCCAGACCTGGGGCAGTGGCAGCCAGGCCTGAGGCGGAGGTGGCCAAGCCCAGGGTGGCCAGTCCAGGAACACCCAGACCCAGAGTGGCCGGGCCCAGAGAAGCCAGGCCCAGAGCAGCCAGGTTGGGAGCAGCCAGGCCCAGAACAGCAGTAGCCAAGCCCGGAGCATCCAGGCTGGGAGCGGCCAGACTCGTAGCAACCGGGCCCGGGGCAGCCGGGCCCAGAGCAGCCGGGTTGGGTGCGGCCAGGCCTGGAGCAGCAGCTGCCAGGCTGGGAGCGGCCAGACCCGGAGCAGCGGCTGCCAGGCTGGGAGCGGCCAGGCCCAGAGCAGCTGGGTCTGGTGCGGCCAGGCCCAAAGCAGCGGCTGCCAGGCTGGGAGCAGCCAGGCCCGGAACAGTCGGGTCGGGTGCGGCCAGGCCCGGAGCAGCAGCTGCCAGACTGGGAGCGACCAGGCCCGGAGCAGCCGGTTCTGGTGCGGCCAGGCCCGGAGCAGCAGCTGCCAGGCTGGAAGCAGCCAGGCCCGGAGCAACGGCTGCCAGGCTGGGAGCGGCCAGGCCCAGAGCAGCAGCTGCCAGGCTGAGAGCGGCCAGGCTCGGAGCAGCCGGGTCTGGTGCGGCCAGGCCCGGAGCAGCGGCTGTCGGGCTGGGAGCGGCCAGGCTTGAAGCAGCCGGGTCTGGTGCAGACAGGCCTGAAGCAGTGGTTGCCAGTCTGGGAGCAGCCAGGCCCGGAGCAGCGGCTGCCAGGCTGGGAGCGGCCAGGCCCGGAGCAACGGCTGCCAGGCTGGGAGTGGCCAGGCCCAGAGCAGCAGCTGCCAGGCTGAGAGCGGCCAGGCTCGGAGCAGCCGGGTCTTGTGCGGCCAGGCCCGGAGCAGCGGCTGTCGGGCTGGGAGCGGCCAGGCTTGAAGCAGCCGGGTCTGGTGCGGACAGGCCTGAAGCAGTGGTTGCCAGTCTGGGAGCAGCCAGGCCCGGAGCAGCGGCTGCCAGGCTGGGAGTGGCCAGGCCCGGAACAGCCGGGTTGGGTGAGGCCAGGCCCGGAGCAGCAGCTGCCAGGCTGGGAGTGACCAGGCCCGGAGCAGTGGCTCCCAGGCTGGGAGTGGCCAGGCCCGGAGCAGCAGCTGCCAGGCTGGGAGCAGCCAGGCCCAGAGCAGCAGCTGCCAGGCTGGGAGCGGCCAGGCCCGGAGCGGCCAGGCCCGAAGCGGCCGGGCCCGGAGCAACCGGGTCGGGTGCGGCCAGGCCCAGAGCAGCAGCAGCCAAGTCCAGAGCAACTAGGTCAGGAGCGGCAGTGACCAGACCCGGAGCAGCTGGTTGTGGAACGAACCAGAGCAACAGAGGCCAGGCCCTGAGCAGCCAGGCCCGGAACAGCTCGCTCATCGCCTGCCCCTGCCCCACGGCTGCCTCTCAGACATGGCTGGAAACTTTTGTGGGAACTTGAGAGTCTGCTGAATCAAGTGATGAAGGCTTAGATCTGGATGTGTTGTGTTAGTATAGGGCTGGGGTATTGATCTGTGAGGCTGGTTGACCTATTTGGAAATGTCTTTTGTGTGAAATATATCATTGGGGATGTGGAGGTATTATTGATATGAGAAAATGCTAAGTAACTGATTTACTATCTGAAAAGGGATTTACTATAGGGAAAGGGAGGGAGGAAGAGACTGAACATAAACTGTGCACCTATGGTTGAGGACAATGGGGTATGGGAAGGGGGCGGAGGGTGGGGTGGGAACCTGGTGGAGGGGGGAAGAAATGAGGAACCTTTGTAATAATATGAACAATAAAGATTGATTTTAAAAAAAAAGTTACAAACACAACCTATTCCCCACATCATTACTGCATCTGGTCCAAACCATTGTCCAGTTTGTGTATCCTTCCATGGGACTAATCCCCGGGATGCTATTGTACAGGAGGCCCAATGCCTTTTGGCTGCTATACAATTCAAAAAATTGTATCACAATTCAAAAAATTTAAAGTTTAAAGAACACGACTGAGCTTGTTTTGAGGTGACACATAACACCCGTCTCCCCCTTTCTGTGTTAGTAATTTCAATTTAAGATTACGATTGACTCACTATTGCTTCACCTTGATGGTTGTAATTGATACAGTTTTATGACAAGTTTGATATTGCTGACAAAAATGCTGAAAAATAGAACTAGTGTATGTGGGTCCATTGTCTGTCTTTAGCTCTAAGGGAGGACCTAGCACCGCAAAGGCAGCTAGGCAATGATTAATTACATGCTTGGCACTCTCTCCCGTTTGGGGAGTTTCAAAGATAAAGCTGGTGCAGGTATCTACATTAACATGTACCCATCTATGCTTACCAAACTCCAGGATGTGGGTGACATCCATTTGCCAAATTTGATTAGGTTTAACAGCCCTAGGACTAACCCCCAATGATTGTACACTGAGAGCACTGCTTAACAATTTGACGAGCTTGCTCCCAAGAAATATGGAATTGTTTGTGTAAGGCAGCAGCCTTTTGATGATACAAAGCATGGGAGGACTGGGCAAGAGAAACCAGGGTAGCCTCTTGCATTACAGCAAGGAGGTGATCAATAACGTCATTGCCTATAGCTAATGGACCAGGGAGACCTGAATGAGATCGGATATGATCGATAACGCAGTAAAACTGTCGTTCTCTAATGACTTTTTGAAGGTTGAAATTACCACATTTTTCAAAGATTGTTCCTGGCAGGAAATTAGATTACCTGTCTGCTGGGGGAAGGGCGTCTACCCTTCCTCCATTAACAAGGGCATAGCCAGCCCTCACCTGGGCTATTTAGATTTTTTTAAATAATTAATACATTATTTATCTATATTCAACAATTTATTTGAGATTCTAGAGCCAATTATTATTATTTTAAAGCATTTACTTTGGATAAATTCTATAACAGAGAATTTACTGGTTTTCTTGAAGGCCTTAAAAGTTAACTTTTTAACAAGGTTCATTAGTATTTTGAAAAATACTCTTTATTGTGGAAATGCAAATCCTATTGCTGGAATTAGCTTGAATTTCTTCAGAGAAGACTTTTTTGCCATTTTGCTTAGGAAAGAAAAAAAGTAAGTTCTGGGTTTTTCATTTTCTATAGCTTTTGCAGAGAGATTCCAGCTTAAGACAATCTAATTGTCCGAAATCAGACCATGTGCACATTTTGTCTTACAGCTAACTTCTCTCCCCATGTGCACAGAAATTCCAGACACATTTCTAAATTTTTAAGACTTTTTCATGGCAAAAAAGGAAACTTTAAATTAGCCTATTGAGAGAGTGGGCTTCCATATTGGATTACCATGTGTTTCCCTCCCCCCACATCCTGCTTACTTCGAAGGAAGTTTCAACAGCAGATCTTGCCGAATTTCTTTTCATGCTTAATAGATAAAGACAGATTTTATTTATTTTTTCGCTTTCCGAAGTAATAACTAATCACACAATTTGGCCAAGATTTGCATTTCCCTGCCCATTCCTCCACTTCCCTTCTGGAGTGGGCTCTAGACAGTCCTGAATCAGGAACCACAGATTGAAAGTAGATTCCTCTGGATCTTCAGCTATATAATGTTTGTGAAGTTGTTTTTCTTCCTTCTCCCACGCCTCTATATTTACCTTCCCTTCATCAGAAAACCATGGGCAGGTTTTACTCACAAAATCCAAAAACTCGAAAAGATGTTCATACCTCACAGAACAGCCCCTTGCTTGGAGCATAGCCTTAAGCATAGATACGCATACATTCTTTCCCTGTGAGCCTGAATTTCCCATGCTTTACCCGAAGCCAGTACTACACCCCTACCTTACTCACTGTGTGGGCAGCCTCAGGGCCTCCGTTCACCTGACAGTTGCAGTTCCCTCACACGCAGGTCTGCATTGAGTCCACTGGGGCGAACTCAGCCCACATTGGGCGCCACTGTGCTGTGCCAGCACAGCCAAGGGTTTGGCGAGCCAGAGGGAGGGCGGTGAAGGATGAAGAATAAAGATAGACAAGAGAATCAGCTGGGTCTAGGTGGATCTTCTGTGCCTGGCTGAGGCCTCAGAACAGATCCAGATTGAAAAGCTGATGCTTTATTTATAGTCAGGGGCAAACAAGGTAATGTACAGTGTTCTTGTAAGTTTTACTTGTTTTGGCAGCACTTGCTGCCCCTCCCACAGCCCACTAGCTACTCAGGAAAGATCTAGCGAGCAGTCACAAGATCAAGCTTAATTATGCTTAGAGGACTGTGCCTTCTAAGCTGGGACTTGTTTGCGACTTTGCCAGCAGGTCAGTCTGAGGCTTAACCCTATAACCACTTCCTATATGTCAATGAACATTTTGTATGAAGATGTGGTGGGGAGAGGAGCCACTGTCAAAACCAAGAATGTCAAACTCAAAGGCTAACACAGGTCAAATAAACAAGTTTTAACTTTACATGGGCCTCAAAAAAACAAAAGCTTCAATTTTCATAGAAACATAGGTTTATTTTAATAGAGACATGCCGAATACAAAGGGCTGAAATAAATGAGTCATTGTTAACATAAAATAATAGAACATTTTAATAAAAATTAATATTTTTTCATGAACATTAACTTACCAGCCACTGAATACTTACACAAATTAATAAGCATAACACAAATAAACCTATTTTTCTTGTTCTTCGTAAGCAAAATATTTCCTGTTGTGCACACCAAACTGGTCAATCCAAGACTAATGATGTAGCAATTGGCTACTAAAATATTCCCTGCTAGTATTAGTGGAGAGAAATGGTTTGCCTGTGAGTAAGGTGTGTAAGGGAAATAAATGCAACACGATTATAGTCATCAGTCATTAGTGAACGTTGTAGTTCATTATTAATGATATACATTAATTATGTATAACAGGATATTGTAAAAATTAAGTTACGAAATTTTTGTTAAAATGTTTCTTACATACCGTTATATTGGCTGGGTCATGAAAATATTCATTGTGGGCCTCATGCAGCCAGTGGGCTGTGAGTTTGACATGCTTGGTCTAAACCTATTGGTCTGCTTATTTTTCATAAAACTTAGTTTCCTGACATTTTAGTATGTTTTATTTTTGTTTATTTTATTACTGATCGTTTGTCTTTGTTATAGTAGGAGGCATATTACATGATTATTTGCTCAAATGTCCTAAATTCTAACAGTATAATAAAGTAGTTGAATATAATAGTAATCTCTAGGAAACATAAACTTTTTTCACTCTTTCATTATGATACACATAAATAACTTTGTTTCAGTTGCCACCTAAATTTAATGTCTCCTGTTACCTCTTAGGAGTTGGAATTAAATGGAGGAACCTCTTCTCACCAAACACGGTGGATAACTTTATCTTTGCCTATATACTGGGAATACTTTTACTTGATGCTGTCTTGTATGGCCTTGTGGCTTGGTACGTAGAAGCTGTCTTTCCCGGAGAGTATGGTGTGCCAAAGCCATGGAACTTCTTTTTGCTGGTGAGTTGTACTGCTTCTGTTATTGAGAGAGACCACAGTCCTTATGGATATGATTTGTAATTTATATAAAAGGCAGCAGTAGTTAATTTCCCCTGTCTATAACTGAGTCAATAGGTCAGGTGAAAGGATCATTCTAATTACTTGAGGCATATGAATTCACTAACCTTTCCTAAAACACTAGAAAGCCTCTACTGCATATGTAACCTGTAGTTCACGGCCTGCCATCCAAAACTTTACAATTCTTAATAATCCATCACTTTGCATGCTAGTGTTTCATAAGGGATTAAACTCCAGCATAAGAAGTTAGCATAATATAGGGTCTTTGGGTACTAACACCGAGAAGTTTAGTTATGTTCTATATCATGGCGCTCACCACATTTGGTTAGCCAAATTTCTTCATAGCTAGAGCCATAGCAAAATGGGCAGCATGTACATCTTGTCTCCCTTCTTTTTTCCTCTTATTATCACTGGCTTACATATAGCTAAGAGAAGATATGGTGGAGTGAGGTAATATGTTCTGCTGTGACCTCATTTTGCAGTGATTTCCTCTGGTTTCTCTCAGATATTTTATGATTAAACTAGAGGCCTGGTACACAAAATTCATGCACGGGGTGGGGGGTGTTCCTCAGCTCAGCCTGCACTCTCTCCAATCTGGGACCCCTTGAGGGATGTCCCTCTCACAATCCAGGACTGCTGGCTCTCAAATGCTTTCCTGCCTGCCTTTCGGATTGCCCCTAACCACTTCTGCCTGCCAGCCTGATTACCCCCTAACCACTCCCCTGCCAGACTGATTGATGCCTAACTGCTCCCCTGCCAGCCTGTTTGCCTCTAACTGCCCTACCCTGCAGGCCTGGTCACCCACAACTTCCCTCCTCTGCCAGCCTGGTCACCTCTTACTTCCCTCCCCTGCAGGGCTGATCGCCCCCAACTGCCCTCCCTTGCAGGCCTGGTCCCTTTCAACTTTCCTCCTCTGCTGGCTATCTTGTGGTGGCCATCTTGTGTCCACATGGGGGCAGGATCTTTGACCACATGGGGGCAGCCATATTGTGTGTTGGAGTGATGGTAAATCTGCATATTACTCTTTTATTAGATAGGATAGAGGCCTGGTGCATGGGTAGGGACCAGCTGGTTTGCTTTGAAGGGTGTCCCGTTTCAGAGTTGGGGTCCCTTGGGGCGTGAGGTGGCCTGGATGAGGGGCCTGTGGTGGATTTCAGGCTGGTAATCCAAGTATCTGGAATTTATTTAGATCTTTTACAATTGAAACTTTGTAGCCTGGAGCAGAGCCAAGCCTTCTGCTCCAAAGTGGTGGCAGCCATTTTTGTTGGAATTTATTTACTTTCTATAATTAAAACTTTAGGCCTGGGCTGGCCAGGCTGCAGAAAATTGGCTTCCTCCATTGCCAGGGGTAACCCTAGCCTCCTGCTCTCTGCAGCTTTATGGCTGCTGCCATTTCTGTTGGGATTTATTTATCTTCTATAATTGAAACTTTATACCCTTGAGTGGAGGCCTTGGCCTGCCAGGGTGTCTGGAAAGCTTGGCTTCCTCCATTGATGAGGAAACCCAAGTCTCCCTCCTGCTCTCTGTGGTGGCATCACCTTGGTTGGGGTTAATTTGCATATTTGCTCTGATTGGGTGGTGGTCATGGCTAGTGGGTATAGTGGAGTGATGGTTAATTTGCATATTATTATGTAGGATAGAGTCATCTCTTTTATGCCTTGGGGGTTCAAATTATAGCCAATTAGTTCTGAAACTTAATCCCAAGAAATGTTGTGCCTATGTCAATATAAAGGTTAGCAGGCTAAATGACATTCTACTGCTTTTTCTTCAGTAATGTTTTCAATGATTTCATTTTATTCTCTTAGCACTCTTACTGGTTTGGGGGAAAAACAAAGAAAACAAATGGAACAAAGAAATTTTATGAGAAAATTGAAACCAAGTATTTTGAAGTTGAACCTACTGGTTTGGTGGCAGGTATCCAGATCCAACATTTGTTCAAGGTATTTTTCACACATCTCTTTTTTTGATGAAACTGATACTTAGTTTACAATTCATTGTAAATGTTTGCTATTAGAAATACCAAGAAAAAGATCACATGATAAAAGGTTATGGGCATTCTGTTTACTTCCTTTGAGAAAGATATAAATAAAACTTATACAAAATATAATCAAATTTTCTCCTTTCTCCAAAATAGTGTCAGGCTTTCTGTAAACTATAATTGTGGACTTCTATTAATATATTCATTTTAAAACGTAGGGTCTAGAAGTGCGATTTTCAACTGGTGTGCCACAGTGTTTTAAAATGTGATTATTTAGGGGTGCTATCTCTTTTTTATTAGATTGTCAAATAAAAATTACATAGCCAACACACAAAAATAGCCATCCAGTGTGAATTAATCAAAATTACACCTATTTTAATCAGATCAGCAAGAATTATATTTTTTGGTGTGCCACAGAAATTTTAGTAATTAGTTGGTGTATGTCATGAGATGAAAGGCGAAAATCACTGATCTAGAAGGTGAAAATCACTGATCAAATTTCTGTTCACAAGGTTTTGCACTTGTCTATCTGTATTCTCCTCTCTCAGGGGAGGAATTCTTGTATCTCTCAATCTATCTGGATCAGTTGCAGGCATGTAGCATACAGGTATTCTGTATACTTACTGGCAATACATTGCCTCTTGAAGGTCTACCTACCTTAATTTGAGTTCCTAACCCTACAGCTTTGGGAATCACAGATCTTCCCATGCAAATTCAGTTAATTTTGGAGGTGTTTGTACTCTAGTGTGCTACATGCAGGTCTCTCTTTTGGTTATGTGGAGCCAAATACAAAATTTGTGTTTTGCTCCTCAGGATTGCTTTGGCTACTTGTTTTTCTGCTTTTGCTTTTGTGTGTGTGTGTGTGTGTGTGTGTGTGTGTGTGTGTGTGTGTTCCATACAAATTTGGTAATTTTGTGTTCTGTTTCTTTTTTAAAAGCGATTGCAGTTTTTATGGGGATTGCATTAAATCTGTATACTGTTTTTGAATAATATGGACATTTTAACTATCCTGATTCTTCCAATCCATGAATATGGAATATCTATTCATTTCTCTGTATCTTCTTCAATACTTTCAGTGTGTAAGTCCTTCATATACTTTAAGTTTATTCCTAAGTATTTTATTCTTTTTGTTTCAATTATAAAAGAAATTTTTCCCATATCTTTTTCTGAAACTTCATTGTTAATATATAGGAATGCAATGTATTTTTGTATATATATTTTTTGTATTCTACAGCATTACTATATTTGTTTATTGTTTCTAATAGTTTTTTGGTGGTCTTTAGGTTTTCTATATACAGAATCATGTAATCTGCAAAAGGTGATACTTTTACTTCTTTATTCCCAGTTGGGATGCCTTTTATATTTTTCTCTTGACTGATTATATCTTTCTGATTTCTCTGGCTAGGACCTCCAGTACTATGTTAAATAAGAGAGGTGAGAGTGAGCATCCTTGTCTTGTTCCTGATCTTAGAGAAAAAAAGCTTTCATGTTTCACTATGAAGTATATTAGCTGAGGGTTTGTCATATATGGCCTTTATTATGTTGAGGTACTTTCCTTCTATACTAATTTTATTGAATGTTTTAATAATGAATGGATGTATCTTGTGAAATGCTTTTTCTACATCTGTTGATGGGATCATAAGATTTTTATCCTTTATTTTGTTAATGTGGTGTAAGACATTGATTATTTTGTGTATGTTGAACTATCCTTGCCCTCTAAATCGTGATGTTTTATCTTTTTAAATTATTATTGAATTCAATTTTCCAGTATTCAGCATTTTTACATTTGTATTCATGAGAGATATCAATCTGTAGTTTTGTTTTGTTATTGTTATATTTGCCAGGTTTTGTATCAAGGTTACGATGGCCTCATAAAATGTGTTGGGAAGTGTTGCCTTTTTTTTAGTTGTTTGGAAGAATGTGAGGACAAATATTAAATCTTCTTTCTCTGAAAACATGGCTACTGTGGATGCTGGCCACCCTCCCAACAATAACCTCAGCTGAACAGTCACCTCACACAAAATGAGGCCCATTTTTTTGTGAGGTTGTCTTTGTTGTGACTATACAACAAGCCAACTCTTCTCTTTCCCAAATCTGCATTCTTCCTATTCGCACACAGGTGCTGATCTCAAGAGCATTCATACACACAAATTTTTATCTTACCTATACTTCCTGGATGCTAACTCCTATCTTAAGGTGTACTTTCCAGAAAATCTCATTGGTGATTATCTGTACCTGAGTCAACTGAGAAAGCAGATGAGAAGATGAAAGGTAGACTCTAGTATAAGGAAGCAGCACAGTGTCAATATGTGGTGAATTAGGATGGTATTTAAGGGAAAATAAATTTTCCTTTGGTGTCATGTTTCAAGCATTTGAAAAAAAATGTGAAGAAAGTAATATAGGGAGTATGGAAGTGGATGGATATTGTTGAGGGAACTGATACACTGGAGGGGGCAAATGAAAGGCTATACGAGATTACCCATTAGAGGCTAGCTAAAATCTGATGAGATAACCAGGAAGCATATGACAATATTTTTCTCTCCAGAAACCAAAGAGCACAAGAGCTGAGAACATTGCCCTTTTCTGAAACATAGGAACAGCAGAGCTCTACAGAAGGTTGAATGCCTAATTAAGCAAGTCTGCTATCCTAGGATGGGGTGAGGTCTTTCTTGTGAAGGAATATAACTTAGAGACATAGGATAGGAAATGTAAGATGCAAAAATCTTGTGTTTCAATTCCCCCTGAACCCTCAGCCTGCCAAAATGGCACACTCCCCCCATTTAGGGGCTAGTACTTCTTTCTCTCTTCCTTAAAAATGATACAGTAGCCTCTGCCCCACAAGACAATTCACACCTCCTTCTGGCAACTGGGAATATAACTTGGGTGATGTCACAAAAGGTGTTAGGCAGCCTCAAAGAGGACTTTCAGTGACCCACATCTCTTGATTTTCATGCCATTTGGTAGGCTCTGTAGAATTAAACACTACACAAGTGACAGACTGCCTCCAGGGCTAAGTCACAGAAGGGGAAATCAGATTCCAACTTGTGAGGATACTCAAGCAGTCACCTAAATGACTGAAGAGAGTCTCACATGGGATGAAATGACTCCTTCTCTCAGCAACTAGTACCGACTGCTAGCCTTGTGAGTAAGCTACTTTAAAGTGGATCCTTCAATTTTGATCAAGCTTTTAGATGACGTTTTAAATAAAAAACCATGAGACAAAGCTGCCCAGCTCAGCATTTCTGAGGCCAGAAACTATGACAAAAATACATATTTATTGTTGCTTCAAGCCTCTTTGTTTTGGGTCACTTATTACTCATCAATAAACTTTAAATAGATTTGGCACCTAGAAGTAGGATGCTGCCATCACAAGTAACTAATAATGTGGGAGTTTTGGAATTGGGAAGTGAGGGAAGCTGGAAGAACCTTGAAGAGAGTGTTGGTGAAGCTTAAAGAGCCTAGAACAGACTGTTAGCAAAAGCCCAGTGGAGGTGACTGCCACTGAAGACTTAGTGGAAATGAGGAGCTGCTGTTTAAACTGGAGGAAAGAATACTCCTATTATATAACAACTAGTGGCCTGGTGCACAAATTCTTACACAATGAAAGGAAATTAATTAGGATAAATAGTTACTCACCCTTTCTCTATAATAGAAGAGTCAGAGGTGAAAGAAAATTACTAAAATGTACATGAAAATAATATATAAATTAATTAATAAACAAACAATAACAATATGATATAACAACAACAAAGACCTGATAAGAAAACAAAAACAAGACATAAAAACAACAAAATGATATGAAAGCAACAAAAACATGATATAAACACAATGTTAATACAAACAATGTTTGATAAATTGATTAAACTTATTCTAATATCTCCCTGTACACCATATTAAGAGTAAAAGCACTTTCAGAGTGCTTGACTAATTTCCTTTGTGATGAAGTATTTACAACTTTAATTACACATGCTCTTCAAACTCAAGAGAAAGCAATATACACTGAGTGGCCAGATTATTATGATCTCTGAATGCGTAATAATATGGCCACTCAGTGTGTATCCTATATAAATAAAGGCTAGTATGCAAATTGTCCCCTCGACCAGAAGTTTCACTAGCAGGCAGGCTGGCCAACCATCCATGTCTCCTCCCCCTGGCCAGGCTGGCCTGATCCCACCCTTGCACAAATTCATGCACCAGGCCTCTAATACGTATATACTCACTGAGTGGCCCAATTATTATGCTTTTAGAGATCATAATAATCTGGCCACTCAGTGTATTTGAATAGTTTTCCCAGCTTGGTGAGTTGGTTTAAAGTTTGTTCTACTACATTTGTGGTCCACTGATTGACTTTGCTGTGCTGATAGGTGTTGCCACCAATAGCACTTTCTATAGCTTTTTCACAATGTTGCTCACTTTATCAACAACAAAAGTAGTCTCTTCCACACTCTGGTAGTCCAGCCCTGCCCTTCTCCATGGCCCTATCATTAATTGTTTTAAATGTGCTGGGTATTCTGGAAAATTCATATCATTTGGAAAAAATGTTGCCTTTGCTACAACATTGAGTAAATTTTCCTTCAGATGGCTTTTCATTGGAGAAATTTAGGGATAGGCAAAATTGAGATGTAACAGTTATTCTGCCACAACTGTGTTCAATAATTTCATTTTTGTTTACCTCATATTTGCTATGAAGGCAGTTTCTACCACTATTGGTAGTATGTGTCAATAACTGTTCTTCAGACATATTCTGTCGAGGACGCCACTTTCTTTCAGCCTCAGAGGTATGTTTTGGCAATAGTTGGTCTTCAGACATATTCTGTCGACAATTTCAACTTTAGGATGTCAACAAAATTGTGACATCATTATCAGCACCCACAGCCATCCTTTGTGGGCTGGGCTGGGCTGTAGGCCACATTTCATGCCATGGCAGCATAGGCTGCAATTTGGTGGGCTGTCTCTCCGGGGTGGTGGCGGGGCCTGTGTCCCACTTGGGGGAAGCCAAGTGTTGCTTTGTGGCAGTAGGTCCAGGGTGTCATTTCTCTGTGTGCATCACAGCAACTCCTGCATTGAGTGTCTGCCCCATGGTGGTCAGTGCATGTCATAGCAACTGGTTGAAAAGTGGTAAGGACACTTAGCATAGTAGGCTTTTTTTATATATAGATACCATCACCTGCAATAACATGGAAATAGAAAGAAAATGTACCTCACGAACTGTTTGAGCTAAAGATATTTTCAGGCATATTAATGAAGGAACTGCCTGCATTTCTGTTGCCTTAAGTAAAATGTAGTTTATGAGAGGAAAGAGAAGCAGAAGAAAGTACTGTTTAACATAAAGGAGACAGGTATTGTTTTTGATAGTTATTAGTCTCTGTTGATGGCAAGTGATGTTGAAATTAAGGAGTGGCTTCCAATCAAGGAGAAAATCCAGGTCATTGTCAGAAAAACATTATATAACGTTGAAGCCAAATGGTGAGTAAAACCTTTTGCTTTTAAGATAGAAGAAGGATCTAAGGCAGTGCTTCTGAGAGCTTTTCAATCAAACAGCATTGTGGGAGCCTCAGCAGAAACCACAGGTAGAGAAGAATTGTTTCAAATTTATTTGTGGGCCTGGATATTGTCACTAGAGTGAGTGCAATGTTTTAAATAAAACTTTACCAGAAGAAATATCAGCAGCTTATACTAAGACAGAGATAGTAAAAAGTAAAAAGAGGACTTTGGATCACCAAAATCTAAAAATAGAAAGCAAGCTAAAAATAAAACTCAGCTGTAGACATCAACTGCCTTTCATGGAAGCATGATTCTGAAGGCAGAGCTGGCCACCTGAGGAAGAGCCAAGAGCCTTCTAGGAGGATTCTCTTGTTTTGAGACCTAATCAAGGAACTGTCAACATACCAATTAGTGGATTTCAATCTTTTCCACTTATTTTGGTGGGAATGTGTGCAGTGTAACCTATATGTATACTACCATTTATGTTGGATTTGTGGGGAAGGATGGGGGATGATAGATTTCATGTCTCTTTGGTTCCCAGGCTTTCAGTTATGAAGTAATTGTACTTTAGGAGTGTTCTCTAGAAACTTGACCACAGAAGTCTTATTCACACCTGGACTTGATTAGGTGACAAGACCCTGGAATTTGAACTTATCTTATTAAAGGATTGAAACTTTGTGGAACTGGGAGCAGTTGAAGGCATGTTTGGGAAGAATATGAATCATTGCAGACATCTGGTGAATAATTGTTGGCAGCCTTCATGATGGCTTCCAGCGATTCTCACTTCCTTGCATTAACATCCTTGGACAGTCCCCTCCTTCACTGAATATGGCTGACTCAATTTTATTGAATATATAATATTGTAGAAATGAAGAATGGGACATCCAGGACTTGGAAGTCATTGTAACTTTTTCTTTGGTCTTGAGTATCATGCTCTGAAGATAGCCACCATGCCTTTCAAACTGCCATGTGGAGCAGCTCATATGGATGAGAACGAAGGCTTCCCATACAACCGATACAAACGTAAGAATTCCTACTTGGTAGTAAGTGCCCCAGTCTCAGTCAGGCCTTCCGATGACGGGAGCCCTGGTTGTCATCGTGATTGCAGCCTCAGAGAAACCCTGCACCAGTCCCACCCATCTAATGTACTACATGTCTATGCTTCGCTGGTAAGCCCAGAAGACATGTATTAAAGCAATAAGGAAGAAATGTGTAGTGAGAGGAACACCAGCATCACATAACTGCTGGAAGTAGAAGCTACTTTAACAGAACTGGACTCACTGCCGGGACCAGTTTGGCTCAGTGGTAGAGCGTCGGCCTGCAGACTGAAAGGTCCCGGGTTCGATTCCGGTCAAGGGCATGTACCTTGGTTGCGGGCACATCCCCAGTGGGGGTGTGCAAGAGGCAGCTGGTTGATGTTTTTCTCTCATTGACGTTTCTAACTCTCTGTCCCTCTCAATTCCTCTCTGTGTAAAATCAATAAAATATATTAAAAAAAAAAAAAAAAAAGAACTGGACTCACTGATAGCAATGGAGATATGACTCCAAAATAATCAAAGCCAATTGGTTTTTAATAAGTGGCAAGTATGGAGTGCCAGTCTGGGACATCTAATCCACAAATGATTGTTTAAAAATCACAGTTTTCTTGAGACAAGATAGATGGATAGCCAACAAGGGTATTGCTCAAGCCATACAAATAAAAAAAAGAAAAGATAGATTATCAAGAGTTGAGGACAGGTGCCCAGTGCAAATTAGTGGTCTCTTTCACAGTTTCCAGTGTTCAGAGCTGAGGACTCCCATTGACCGAAGGAAGAGCTGGGTTGCTAAGTGGAACACTCTGTAACATCATTGAAAATGTACACGATAATGACTACACACATTTTGCAAAGGGACTTTAGTCATTTATTTGAGTAACCATACTCAGAGATCAAAATATCACCATGGTCCTCTTACGAGAGCAGGGGTATATGCATGCTAGGTAATAATGGAATTCTGGTCCTTGTCTGGCATATAGTGGGTACACTGGGACTAGACACGCACAGTAGTCGAATGTATAATTAGAAATGACATACTTCGTAGTTACAGTGGTGCCTCACACAACGAACTTAATTCGTTCCAGGAGGAAGTTTGTTATGCGAAAAGTTTGTTATGTGAAACGCGTTTTCCCATAACAATACATGTTAAAAAAAATAATTCGTTCTGTAGCATAAAATATGCTAAGATGACATAAAAAAAGATAAATTTTTTGTTATTATTTTTATTTTTGTTATTATTTTTATTTAGATACATCTAAAAACATAATTTTTTTAAAAAAAACACACATTTTTTTAATTTTAAGACAGACTAAGTAGAGTCTACCGAATCTTGCACATCTTCATCCATTTTCTGCTTTTTGGCCGATGGTTTCATGAAAAACCTGTCCAAAGTCGTTTGTTTAACGACATGAGTTTAACTTAAAAGGACGACTGCCGTGATACGTGCGTGATTTAATTGGTAATGAAGAACGATTGCCGCGATACGTGCTTAAGTTAAGCGCAGTGACTAACGACTGCCTGCAGTGCCTGCGCGGAAGGATGCAATACATCGGCAGCGATCATGGAAGCTCGGGCGAAGCGGTCGTGGAAGCTCGGGCGACTTCGTTGTGTGAAACGAAGTTCGTTGTATGAATCATGAAATGAAGTTCGTTGTGTGCAGCGTTCGCTGTGCGAGGCGTTCTTTATGCGAGGCACCACTGTATATTAACCCATGTATTGGCCCCATGGCCTCAAGAAGAGCTGTCATACTGGGAATAACCAAAAGCAGTGTCACATTCTGGGAGGGGAGAGGCAGAGATTAGAGTGATATGAAGAGCAATACCATATTATATCTCCCTCCATTTAATTAACCACTTTAGTTTTTTGCAAAAATCTATCCAGATGGATCCTAGGGGATGAACAAATACCACAAACTCAAGCAAATAGCACTCAGTTACAGCTGTTGTGCCAGATGTAGTATATTTCATCTTTGGTAGGAGATAAACACAGGCGGAGAACATGATATTGGGCCATTGATACGGCAACTTCTTTTTTTCCATCAGCATCAGAAATGAGGATCAAAAACTTGTATACAGCCGGCACCGGTTTGGCTCAGTGGTAGAGCGTCAGTCTGCGGACTGAAAGGTCCCAGGTTCGATTCCGGTTAAGGGCATGTATCTTGGTTGCGGGCACATCCCCGGTAGGGGGTGTGCAGGAGGCAGCTGGTCGATGATTCTCTCTCATCGGTGTTTCTGACTCTCTATCCTTCTCTCTTCCTCTCTGTGAAAAATCAATAAAATATATATTTTTAAAAAAACTTGTATTCATTTGAAATGAGCAACAACAGTACTCAAGAATTTGTCCAGGGCAATAAATTCCTTGGCCCTCTATTCTAATATAATTTGAACAGACCTGGACTTGCCATTCATCTTGGAGAGTGTCACTGTGGTCCACTATATGATAGTTGGACCAGATAAACAAGAAATGACTGGTATGTTGGAAGCCTTGGTAAGACACATGTATTCTAAGGAGGGGACAGATAAAGCCTATAAAGATTCAGGGGGCTCATTGCATCAATAATATTTTAGGAGTTTAGTTGTCTGGGACCTGCCAGTTATCCTTTCCAGAGTAAAGGAGCACTTAGTGTAGTTTACACCTCTTGCCATGAAAAAGGAAGAATAATGCCTAGTAGGCCACTTCAGGTTTTGGAGGCATATTGTGTCCCCATACTGCTTTTCCCCATACTAAATGGTGTGAAATCTGCCACTTCTGAGTGGAGTCCAGAGCACGAATGAATGCTATAGCAGGTCCAGGCTGTAGTAAAAGCAGCCCTGCTGCTCGGGCATCACAACCCAGAAGACCCTGGTGTTAGAGGTGTCATGCTGAGAGAAAATATGCTGATTTCATAGCAAGCTTCAGTGGGAGACTAACAATGCTGATCTGCAATTGAAGCTGAGAACTATACCTTTCAAAAACAGTTCCTAGTATGCTGTTGGGCTTGGTGGAGATGAAGCATGGGGCACCAAGTAATGCTTTGTGTCCAGAAATGGCCATTCTGAGAGGATTTCAAGATCATGGTGGAGTAGGTGGAAGCTATACTTACTTCCCAGGATCAATCTGGAATTACAACTAAATCTATAATAATAAAAGTGTAATATGCTAATTAGATCAGACATCTTTCCAGATGTCCTTCGGAACAACCTTCCGGGTGAAGCCAAGGCTGTGAGGGAAGCCTGGATCTCGGGTGCCAGAGGGAAGTCGGACCTGGCAGCTGGGGAAAGGAAGGCCTATTTTTGCATGAATTTCATGCATCAGATCTCTAGTTAAAGAATAATCATCCTGAATAACCTACTGAAGACTAGCTGAAGAGAAGACTTTTAACCAAGGATTTACAGTAAAGAAGCCATATCAAGACTGATAAGGAAGGGTGGGGATGTGAAAAATGCTTGGTCCCACTCCCATGAGTGGCAGCTGAGGTTCTGGAGGGTTATTTCAGCTGCAGGAAGGTTCCGACTGAGAAGGTGGATGCTAAGCTGTGAGCCTGAATCCCCAGAACCAGGAAGAGGTGCCCACGTAATACTCAGTTGTGAAAAGCAGAAGTGTTTCTGTCCACCATCAGAAGACAGAGTCCTTTAGAGACACGGGCACCTTCTTAAATGGCCAACACACAGAATTTTGTTCACAGCTATTCATCCTGGGCTCCAGCAGGGAGAGGGTGGACTAGAATTGCCTGAGGAGAGTTTGGGGTTTGTGGTGCTGAGGTGACAACCCCATATGGCAGATGTGAACCTTGTTGGGTGGAGCACTCCCCTCTGTAATGCATCAGCCTTGGGAAAAACAATTGCCTCACCTTCTGACACCCTATCACCCCACCCTGCGAATTCAGGCCCTACTGAAGACTGAGTTGCATTGGCCAGGGTGTTAGAGGTCCGGACAGACTCAGGGGGTGTCAGTGCCTGAGTTGTCTGGCTTTGGGGTAGGGTTCATTTCCTCCACTTTCTTGTGAATTTGACAGGCACTTTCCCCTCATGGAAGATCTGACTGAACCACCTTCTTGGGTTCTGACAAACCCAATCTCCTGGCTTCAGAGGCCCCATCCACCTGACTTCTAGTGCCTCCACCTGGATGAGGTTAGGGCAAAATTTGTGCAACACACTCATCATTCTGGGGCAGGAACCACACCCACTAACTTCCCTGAAGCCTGGCCAGCACCTTCCCCTCACAGGAGATCCTTCTGACTCCACCAGAGGCTTTTTCAGTGACTGGGCCTAACAAGTATCCAGCAGGCAAAGGCAGGTGGAAATGGATTGTGGGAACTCCTGGAACATTTGCTGACTTGCCTCTGGCCCAATGCGGGATGAAAACCTTGGTGCACAGCTTGGTCCTTCCTAAATACCCCTAGCCCAGCAGAGGCAATCACAAACTGTGAATTGCTATAGTTCCAAACAGGTTACTGAAGGCCAGTCACACACATGTCTGACATTAACCTCCCTGCAGTCCCTCCTAAGAGGCCCAGAACCAACACACCCAGTGGCCAGCATCAGACAACCTTGGAGCAGGATTCAACAACTTCACAAGCAGCATATTCAAAGGTAGATATCAGCAGGCACTAAACCTGCTGAATTCTGCTTCATGTGGTCAGCACTTGCACAACAGCTCGCATGCTATAGTCATGGTTGAGCCTCATAGGCAGCCAGCCTGAGTGCCAATCCCATGCACAAAGGGGCTAATAGCAAGCAAGACTCAATTACAAAAGGATGGCCCACATAACATACACAAAGGACATTCCTAGAGCACCCAGCTCAGGAGAACTAGGGAATGTGTGACATGACACCTACTACTAAGGCCACCCCACAAAGACTGGGAATCATAACAGATCTACCTAATACATAGAAACAAACACAAAGAGGCAGCTAACTGGGGACCCAAAGTGAAAGAACAGGAAAAATATCTAGAAAAAGAGCTAAGTGAAATGGAGGCAAGCAGCTTATCAGATATAGAATCCAAAATAATGGTCACAAGGATGCACAAGGAATTTAGTGAGAACTACAACAGCACAAACAAGGACATATAAAACATATAAAAAGGACCAGAGAGAAATGAAGAATACAATATATGACACCACGAATACACTTTAAGGAATAGAGTAGGTTCAATGAAGCAGATAATCTACTCATCAATATGTAAGACAAGTTAGGAAATAAAACCTTCTATCAGAGCAGAAAAAAAGATAACTAAATAGAATGAGGATAATTTAAGGGACCTTTGGGATAATATGAAGCTTAACAGCATCTGCATTATAGTGATGTCTGGAGAAGACAGAGAGCAAGAGATCTTGAACTTGATTAAAGAAATAATAATAAAAAACTTCCCTAATCTGGTGATGAAAAAAGACACACAAGTCTAGGAAGCACAGAGAGTCCCATACAAGATGAACACTAAGAGGCTCAAACCAAGACACACAATATGCCAAAGATTAAAGACAGAGATTCTTAAAAGCAGCAAGAGAAAAACAGTCAGTTGCCTACATGGGAGCTCCCATAACACTGTCAGCTGAAATCTCAACAGAAACTTTGCAGGCCAGAAGGGATTGGCATAAAATACTCTAAGTGATGAAAAGCAAGGACCTACAATCAAGACTACTTTGCCCACCATGGTGGCAATAGTTTAATATTGAAGGAGAAATAAAAAGCTTCCCATGCCCTGGCCAGTGTGCTTAATGGATAGTGTCAGCCCATACACCGAAGGCTTATGGGTTTGATTCCCAATCAGGGGAACATACCTGTGTTGCAGATTTGATACCCAGTCCTGGTTGGGATGCATGCAGGAGGCAACCAACTGATGTGTCTCTCTCACATCTCTCTCTCTCTCTCTCTCTCTCTCTCTCTCTCTCTCTCTCTCTCTCTCTCTCTCTCCCTCTCCCCTCTCCCCTCTCCCCTCTCCCCTCTCCCCTCTCCCCTCTCCCCTCTCCCCTCTCCCCTCTCCCCTCTCCCCTCTCCCCTCCCTCCCACTCTCTCTAAAAATTAATGAGAAAAAAAAGTGCTCAGATGAGGATTAACAAAACAAAATAAAAAAGCTTCTCAGACAAGAAAAAGCTAAAGGTTTTTTGTTACCACCAAATTTGTATTAAGAGAAATGTTCAAGGGCCTGCTTTACTAACTAGCACTATTATTATTATTAGCAGTAGAAGAAGAAATAAAATGGAGGAATATAATTTTAAAACTAAAATGGCAATAAATATATACCTATCAAGGTTCACCTTAAATGTAATTAACATAAATGCTCAAATGAAAAGACATAGGGTGGCTGAATGGATAAGAAACAGTATCCGCATGCATGCTGTCTCCATGACCCACCTCAGAACTAAAGATACATACAGACTCAAATTAAATGGATGTGGGAAGATATTTCATGAAAATGGAAATGAGAAAAAGCTGGGGTAGCAATACTTATATCTGACAAAATAGATTTTAAAAGGCAATAGTAAGAAACAAAGAAGGATACTACATAATAATAAAGAGAGCAATCCAACAAGAGAACATAAAGTTTGTACACATTTATGCACCTGAATATAAAAAGCAAATTTTGATGAATATAAAGGGAGAAATCGACAGTGATACAGTCATGCTAGGGTATTTTAAGATCCACTGACATAAACAGAACTTCCAGAAAGAAAATCAATAAAAAACAGTGACTTTAAATGACGTATTATACCAGATTGGTTAAATTGATATCTTCAGAGAATTTCACCCTAAAGCAGCTGTCTATACACCCTTTTGAGTGCACATAGACAATATTTTTAGGATAAACCAAATGTTAGCACACAAAACAAGTTTCAATAAATTTAGGAAGATTGAAATCACATCAGGCATATTCTCTGACCATAATAGTATGAAATGAGAAATCAATCACAAGAAAAAAAAAACCTTAAAAATACACAAAGATATGGAGGCTAAAGAGCATGTCACTAAACAATTAATGGGTTAGCAATAAGATCAAGAAAGAAATAAGATACCTTGCAACAAATGAAGATGGGAACAGAACACAACAACCCCAAATCTATGGGACACAGAAAAAAGCAGTCCTAAGAGGGAAATTCATAGTATTATAAGACTACCTCAAGAAACAAGAAATATCTCAAATGAACAATATAACTTTACACTTAAAGAAATTGGAAAATGAACAATAAATAAAGTCCAAAGTGAGTAGAAGGAAGGAAATAGTAAATATCAGAGCAGGGGTAAACAAAATAGAGTCTAGAAACACAATACAAAAGATGTGGAACCTAGAGCTCTTTTTTTGAAAAGATAAACAAGATCAACAAACCATTAATCACACTCTAAGGAAAAGGAGAGAGGACTCAAATAAATAAAATTAAAAATAAAGAAAGATATAACAATGGACATAAAAGATATACTAAAGATTGTAAAAAAATATTATGAACAACTCTATGCTAAAAAATTGGAAATCCAGAATAAATAAATTCTAGGAGCATACAATCTTCCAAACCTGAATCAGGAAGAATCAGAGAATCTGAATAGGCAGATTATAACTAGTTAAATTGAAGCAGTAATTTAAAAATACATTTAGTAAACAAAAATTCTGGACTGGATGGCTTCACCGTTGAATTTTACCAAACATTCATAGAATAACTAACACATATCCTTCTCAAACTATTGCCTTATCAAGAGGAGGCAAGACTCCCAAGCTGTTTTTATGAGGGCAACATTACTCTAATTCCAAAACCAGATAAAGACACTATAAAGAAAGAAAATTATAGGCCAATATCTCTCACAAGCATTGATGCTGAAATACCCAACAAAACATTAGCAAACCAAATCCAGCAATACATTAAAAAGGTCATACATTGTGATCAAGTGGGATTTATTCCAGGGACGCCTTGTTGGTACAATATCTTCAAATCAATAACTGTGATATACTGCATAAACAAAAATGAAGGATAAAAATCACATGATCATATAATAGATGCAAAAAAAAGCATTTTATAATATCCAGCACACATCTACACTATTAAAAGAGAAGCATGCAAATTGGCCGTCCCTCCGCTATGCCCACAAGCCAATCAGGAGCGAGTATGCAAATTAACCCAACAAAGATGGCAGTTAATTTGTATACACAGGTGCAGAACAAAGGCTGAGATTGCATAGAAGGAAGCCAAATACTGCAGAAGGGACCAAAGCAACAGAGAAGGGAGGGGGCGAGGCAGCAGAGAAGGGAAGCCCACCCACTGGGCTTCACTCTCTTCTCTGCTTCTCTCAGGCCGCAGGGAGACCTATTCTTGCAGGAATCTTCCTGTAACGGGCCTCTAGTTTATAATTTTTTTTTTTTTTTTTTTTTAGTAAAGTGGGAATAGAGTGAGCATATCTCAACAGGATAAAGGTCATATGTGACAAACCCACAGTCAACATCATTCTCAATGGGCAAAAGCTAAAAACATTTCCCTTGAGTTAGAAACACAACAGGGATGTCTGCTTTCAGCAGTATTATTCAACATGGTACTGGAAGTCCTAGCCACAACTATCATCAAGGAGGAAAAAAAGGCATCCATTGGGAAAGGAAGAATTAAAACTGTGATTATTTGCAGATGACATGATATTGTATATAGGGAACCCTAAAGATTCCACCAATATACTACTAGAACTGATAAATAAAAGTTGGAGGATAGAGAAAAATATGTAAATTGACCATCACTTCCTGATGCCCACAGCCAATCAGGAGTGAATATGCAAATAAATCCAGCAAAGATGGTGGCAGCCCCACCCCCCAACTGCTCTGGGCCTCTGGGCAGTGAGCCTCCTCTGGGCCTCTCTGCCACACTCCACACATGTCAACCTGTGGCCCAGCACCTGGCCTCAGAGGCAACCCTCTGGTGCCTAAGGTAGCTCCCAGTGTCTGGCATCTCCCTCTACCCACTCCTGCCCAGCTGCTCTGGTAAACAAAACCCTGGCATTGGAGCAGCCCCATAGGTGGGGACACACAGCCTGCTCAGTGCACAGTTAGCGTGCCCAGGAGCCCCAGGCCAGCCAAGGGGTGATGGTGGCAGCCAGTAGAGGCAGGCAGCAGGCCAGGCAGCTCAGCTTTGTTTTGTATAGATGAAAGAGGCCACCTACACAGTAACAAATTATCAGATCTCCCTCCTCCCTATCTCGTCAAATCAAGAGGACAGGATGATGGGCATGGAGGGAGGGGGGGGGGCAGAAGGCAGAAGGCGGAGGAGGAAGGGGATGAGAAAGGGGGCCAGTTGCATCCCACTTTCACAATGGGAAAGTGAAACGCACCAGCATACCCAACTCTCCAGTCCTCCCTGCCTGCCTCGCTCCCCCCACCTCTTCCCCTCCATGGCTCCATGGGAGAGCCAGCACTGCACAGAGGAACTCTTCAGAGAAGGAGGGCTAAAAGGAAGCAACACCAGGAGCGAGCCCGAGGCATGCTTGCAGCCAGGGGAAGGAAGGCCTATTCTTGCAGGAGTGTTTGTGCATCGAGCTTCTGGTATAATATAAATAGGCAGAAATCAGTTCCATTTTATACACCAATAATGAACTATCAGAAAGGCAAACTAAGAAAACAATCCCATTTGCAATTGCTTAAAAAAACATCAACCTAGCAGTGATTTAACAAAGGATGTATTGTATAAAACCTATACTTGGAAAATTATAAGACACTTGGTAATACTTGTATTCTATTTTTTAAATATCGGGCAATTATAATAACTATAGGAATTTATTAAGTAGAGGGACATGATCTGATTTAGGTTTTGAAAAGACCACACTGGCAGCTGCAAGGAGTTTGAATGGAAGGAAGAAAACAGATTGGAGGCTTTTCTAGGAGCATGAGTAAAGGATGGCAGCAGGGAAGGCTTGTGGGAGAGGAGAACAAATTATGCAGATTCAGAACATGTTCTGGAGTTAGAACTGAAGAAAACTTGCTCCTCAGTCCGATGTACAATTGAGGGAAAAGGAGGAAATTACAGTGGCTGTCAGTTGTGGCTTGAGCAAATTGGAAGTGTACTGGAGCAATTTATGGATGCTGGAGACACTGGGGGAGAATTTGAAATTTGTTTGGTTAAGTTTGTGAAACTTTGGGGAATTGAGAGCTTAACAACATCTTAAATGTTCATCCAAGAAGAGATTTCAAATAAGCAGTTACACAACAATGGTGTTCAAGTTTAGGGAAAATGCAGAATAAGGACACCTAGGGAGAAAACACCCACTGCCATTATACAAGATGGTTTGTCTTTATTCACCATCAGTGGCATGTGTTGGAAGGAATATGTAGTTAAAGTCTGAATGAAATGTGCTTGAATACCAACTATCCCGTTAAATATTGTCTCTTAAGCTGTCTTCACTTCATTATAATTAAAAATTTAACTAACATTTTCTCACTAGTTTTTATAGTGACTGTTTTTGCTCCAGGTAAGCAAATATTTATATACCATGTCTCCTTGAAGACATCTATGTTTCCTTAAATTTAAAGTTAGTTGTCTGAAAAACTCATCTCTTTGAGGGGTTCAAGTAAAGTTATGATTTTGCATTTTACTTACTAAGTACTTGCTTGCTAGAGTGAGAATGATGCTTTTTCCATATTTTTGCATTAAACAGAAGTGCTGCAAGCCTACACATAAGACATTTGAGATGCTGATAGAACATCTATGTTTTACATGTTTTATCTAAATTTTTCAATTGTCCTATCTATATATTCAAATTAGGACCAAGGCATTGAATTAAAAAGCTTATAGCCTTATCAACTTCAAGATGATTATTGAAACAAAGCAAGAATGGATGAGATTGATCAAGGGGTATTTATAGATTTATTATGAAATTCTAAAACTTTTGTTATGCTATCACATTTTCCCCCTTTTTTCACAGTTTTTACTTCTTACATTTTGATTTTTCCATCTCATGAGCTTATGTGTTTTGTTTCTTCTATAGATAATTCACATAAGTGCTTGTTCTTCCAAAGTGATAGGTGCAGATAAAATTAGTATTTTTGGTTTTTTCCTTCACAGGAATTCCGAGTGCACGGCACTACTAAGCTAGCTGTAAAAGACTTGTCTTTGAATTTATATGAGGGACAGATCAGTGTTCTTCTAGGACCTAATGGGGCAGGAAAATCTACTACTCTAGCTATTCTCTCAGGTATGTATTTAACTCTGGTCAGAGGGTGTGCTAACATAGACACTGTAGACTAAGCTTCCACATTTTTATGAATCCACTTAATGTTAATAGTTTAGTCATTTCAATGATACATAAAATTGTTTAGTAACACTCCATCTTCTTAAGTTGTGAATGACTTGAGAGAGATACCAGGTGTCAGATTTTTCAAAGACATCAAAGTAGCCATTATAAACGTGTTCAAAAAACAAAGAATTTATATGCATATATGTGTAACACATGGACATAGACAATAGTGCAGTGAAGGCTGGGGTGGGCAGGAGTGGGGTGGAATGGGTCAATGGGGTAAAAAAAAGGGGATATATGCAAAACTTTAAAGAATAAAGACAATTAAAAAAAACTAAAGGAAACTTATTAAAGAAATAATGGAAAGTATGAAAAATTCTCATTAAGTAGAAAGTATAATAGAAAAATTGAAATTATTTTTATTTTATTGTTAATCCCTGCTTGAGGATATTTTTTTTTTCATTGAGAGAGAGAGTAGAATAGAGGGAAGGGTAGAGAGAGAAAAACATCAATGTGAGAGACACACTGATTGCTTGTGTACTACATGCACCCTGACCAGGGCCAGGGGACAAACCCACAACCCAAGTATATGCCCTTGACCAGGAGTTGAACTTATGATCCTTTGTTTCACAGGCCAGTGCTCTAACCACTAAGGAGCATTGGTCAGGGCTAGAGGTTATTTTTAAAAACCAAGTGGATGGAGGTAGGGGAAGAGATCAACCAAAGGACTTGTGTGCATACATTTGGGCCTAGCCAGTGGTCATGGACAATGGGGGTTGGGGGGATGCATATCTAGGGAGGGGTTTGGGATGGGAATGGGGAATAAGGACAATTATGTGAGACCATAATCAATAATAATTTTAAAAATCAAATAAATAAATAAATAAATAAATAAATAAATAGATAAATAAATAAATAAAATAAAAACCAAGTGGAGATTCTGGAGCTTAAAAGCACAATAACAAAAATATATTAAGAAGCTTATCGATAGATTAGAATTGTCAGAGAGAATCAGTGAACTTGAAGATAGACTGATAGAGGTTATACAGTCTGAAAAAAAAAAAAAAAAACAGGAAAAAAGAATTAATAAAAATTAACATAGGTAAGAGATCCAAAATGGCAGTGGAGCAGGTGGAAATTACACTCACCTCCTCACAGGAATGAATTGGAATAACAGCTAAGTTATAGAACAATCTACCTGAATATCTAACTGGCGATTAGCTGAACAGAAGTCTTATAACCAAGGATTTACAGAAGAAGCCACTTTGAGGCTGTAGAAGGACAGAGATATGAAAAGATCTGGCCCTGTAGCCACTGAGAATATAGCTGCTGAGAATCAGGAGGGATATCTTATCAGCAAAGGTGACCCCTGAAGATTGTGGGGTCTCAACCCCATGTAGAGCTCCTCAGCATAGAGCACCAGAACTGGAAGAGGAGACAGCATAAAATATGGCTGTGAAAATCAGCAAGGATTCTCTCTTCCAGGGAGAGAGAAGGGAGTCTACTTGAAACCCAGGCAAACTTTTAAAGGGCCAGTGAACTAAGTATCATTTGTAGCCACTCACCCTGGGCTCCGGTAGAGGGAGAGTAGTTCAGAATGGGCGTGAGTCATACAAAAAGGAAATGGGTTGAAGCTCCAGGGAGAGAGCCGAAAGGACAGCCACCAGGGTCTGTTCTGAGTCCCTTCCCCACACCACCCACTGACACCATTTTCCCTGGGACAAGGACTCCTCCCCAAATGACATTACCCTGGTAGAATGCAATAGTCACTCCTTTCCTATTCCCTGTTGCCCTGCCAAGCTCATGCCCTGCAGTGGAGACTTTTCTAATGGCCTCTTGAGGAGGTTTAGACAGACTTACAATGTATTAGAGACTTAGTTGTGTGGCTCTGGGGTGAGGTCCATTTACTCTCCCATATACCTGACTAGTGTCTTCCCCTGCCAGGGCATAGATCCACTATTCTCACCTTCTCAACTCCTGGTGGCCATGTCCTGCTGATCTCATGCCCTTCAGAGAAGTCTGATGGGTATTGCCAGCCTGGCTTTGTGATGCAGACTTCATGGAAGACTCTCAAGGAGGTCAAAGCAAAATTGCAGCAGACTGAGTTGTGTGGCTTTAGAGCAGGGGCCATTTATCTCTTGCACACACTACAGGTGCCACTGTTTCTGTACAGAGCCCCTCCTCCATGTGGGCAAATCTTGGTCTGTTAGGGCCTGATGAACTCTGCTGGCCTCTCCCGAATATGTCTCTGAGACCCTTCCATACCACAAAGTTCTGTGGATACCCAGCAGTTGATGAGTAGCATTATTGTAATCTTGGCCTCAGACCAAGCTCTGGCTTCATATGTATCAGTCTGATGACCACTATTCATCCCTATCTGGTGATTTACTGAGAAACTGCCTCATGCAACTCATGTACCACCAAGAAGCTCCTTCAGTGATGGGGCCTAACAGGTAACCAGTAAGCTGGTGCCTTGGGCCTTTTTCCAACTTGTCCCCAGGATTGGTGCTGGGGGATGTGAACCTTGGTGTGTAGCTTGGTTAATCTCATGCATAGCCATGCACTGCAGAGGCAACCAAAAACTGTGGATCACTTTATAGTACTCAACTAATAACTGAGGGCCAGTCACAGGCAGTTCCTAATGTTGAACTGCATCAGAGTCATGGCCAAGATAACCCAGAGCCAATACACCTGATGGTATGCTTCAGACCACATAGAGCATGACCGATGTATCTCCACAACATCACAAAAAGGAGATATCAGCACGCACCATATCCTGCTAGGGACAATTCTGTTTCATGTGGTAGCCCTGGCATAGCAGTTTGCTCATCATGGTTGGGGTTGATGCTCATAGTCAATTTCCCTGAGGGTTGGCACCACATCACAGAAGAACCAAAAACAATCAAAACTTAATTATAACACGAGAGCTCTCATAACCCACACAAGGGACACTCCTGGAGCACCTAGCTCAGGTGATAAGGAAGATTTTAATGCTGAGCTCCACTACATACCTGCTACATAAGACTACCATGCCAAGACTAGGAGACAAAACAGATCTACCTGATATACACAAATGAGTACAGAGAGGCAGCAAAAATAGGGAGACAAAGAAACATGACCCAAATGAAAGGACTAGAGAAATCCCCAGAAAAAGAACTAAATGAAATGGAGGTAAACAATGGCTGATACAAGTTCAAAGCAATGACTATGAAGATTCTCAAGAAATTTAGAACTTAGAGAGAATTTCACCAAAGAGGTCGTAATCATAAAAAAAAGGACATAGAGAGAAACCAAGATGGCAGCATAGGTAAACACATGAACTGCTGCCTTGCACAATTTCTAAACCACAAGTAAAAGACAAAACAGACATCATCCAGAACCACAGGAATGAGAATCTATATCAAATGAAATTATACAACTGGAAGGGAAGAGAAAAGCACACCGAGAATCACAGGAGTTGTGGAAGTACAGAGGTACAGAGGCGCACACATGGAGAGAGGGCTGGCAACTGAGTACACGGCTGGCTTTCTCAATCAGGAGGGAGACACAAGCTCCCAACTACTCTGGACTCCAGTTCCAGATGAGACTCTAGGGACCCAGACTCATACAGGGAGAAACTGGACTCTCTCTGGTAGTGGGAAAAACTCGAGGGCAGCTTTCTCTCAGAGGTGCTTGCAGGTATTACCATGGACACTGAGACCAATGGGCCTCTTAAGGAAGTGTTGACAGGAAGCCATTGCTGTTTGCTCCACCCTGAGACTCTGCCACTTCCAAGCTGAGCGCAGATGCTTTTGCACATGAATGGACTGGTCCTTTGAATTCTAAACGTACCTAACAAACTGCAGCTGAGTCAGTGAGACCCAGAACATCTAAAACAAAGGCCAAGGCCCCACAGCAGCTTGCACTACTTCATAACTGAGCCTCATCTGGGCACCTCCGAAAACCAAACAAAGAAGAGGAATCTGCAGATCTCTTCATAACTCCTGCTGGGTGGCCTCAGGCAGAGGCTAAATTAGCACCTCCTTGGAGATCCAAGAGCCAGTGTACCCAGGGGTCAGAGTAGGACCATCCAGATTACAACTTCTCAGATCCATAAGGGACACACTCAGGGGGCAGTCTCAGTGAGCACCGAAGCCCCACTGAAGTAAGCCATGCCCCATGAGGGTGTCTCCTGCATAGAAGTTCTCCCATCGTAGACACAGCTGATTCTCACTCTCAATTGGCCTGGAGGTCAATTCCTCCCAATGATACCAACAACAATCAAGGCTTAACTACAACAAGACTGTGCACACAGCCCACAAAGGGATGCACCAAGAGTGTCCACCTCAAGTAACTGGAGAGGCTTACCACTGGGCCCTATAGGACTTTTGGCACACAAAACCACTCTATCAACTCAGGGAAGCAGCCAAAATGCAGAGACAAAGAAGCAGGTCACAAATGAAAGAAATGTAGGAAAACAAATGACTGGATATAGAATTCAAAACCACAGTTAAAAGGTTTTTCAAGAATTTTCTAGAAAAGGCTGATAAAAAAAAAAGTGAGACCCTTGAGGATATGAAAAAGGACCAACTAGAAACTAAACATACACTGACACTGACTGAAATAAAAAATAATATACAGAGATCCAACAGCAGACTAGAGGATCGCAAGAACCAAGTCAAAGATTTGAAATACAAAGAAGCAAACAAACAAAACAAAACACCCAACTGGAAAAGAAAAAAAGAATCCAAAAATATGAAGATAGTGTAAGGAGCCTCTGAGACAACAAGCATACTGAATTATGGGAGTGCCAGAAGAGGAGAGAGAGCAAGATACTGAAAACCTATTTGAAGGAAAATTGACAGAAAACTTCCCCTACCTGGTGAAAGAAATAGACTTACAAGTCCAGGAAGCACAGAGAATCCCAAACAAGAGGAATCCAAAGAGGACCACACCAAGACACATCATAATTAATATGCCAAGAGCAAAACACAAAGAGAGAATATTAAAAACAACAAGAAAAAAACAGTTAGTTACCTACAAGGAATTACCCATATGACCATCAGCTGATTTGTCAACAGAAACTATGCAGGCCAGAAGGGAGTGGCAAGAAATATTCAAAGTGATGAATAGCAAGAAACTATAAATAAGATTACTATACCCAGCAAATCTATCATTCAGAATTAAAGATTAGATAAAGAGCTTTACAGATAATAAAAAGCTAAAGGAGTAATATATGAAATGCTGAAAGGTATTCTTTAAGAAGAGGAAGAAGAAGATAAAAATTATGAACAACAAATACATATATATCAAGAAGTGAATCTAAGAATCAAGTGAATAAAAAATCTGATGAACAGAATAAACTGGTGAATATGATAGAATCAGGGGTATAGAAAGGGAGTGGACTGACAATTCTTGAGGGAAAGGGGTGTGGGGAGTGTTGGAAAAGACTGGACAAAAATACACCTATGGATGAGGACAGCAGTGTGGGGGTTAAGGATAGAAGGTAGGGTGGGAACTGAGTAGAGGGGAGCTATGGGGGCAAAAAGGAACAATTATGATAATCTGAACAATAAATATATTTTTTAAATGACATAGAACCCTGGTTACAGTGTCATTCCATACACCAAATCATCGTGGGTTCAGTTCCCAGCCAAGGGCATGTACCTGGGTTGTGGGTTCTTTACCTGTCCATAGTCAGGGTGCATGCAGGAGGCAACCTATCAATGTGTCTGTCACATTGATGCTTCTCTCTCTGTCTCTCTCTCTCTCTCTCTCTCTCTCTCTCTCTCTCTCTCTCTCTCTCCTGCCCCTTTCTCCCTTTCATTCTCTCTGAAAATCAATGGGAGAAAAAATACCAAGCTGAGGATTAACAACAACAAAATAAATAAATAAATAAATAAATAAATAAATAAATAAATAAAAAATGAATGTAAAACCATAAAAAAGAATTAGTCAGAAATAAAATAATAACTGAAATAAAGAATACAATGGAAGAAATCAAGAGATGATTAAGCAGGGGTTCAAAATAGCAATTTAGAAAGTAGCATAAAACTCCCAATTAGAGCAGCAAAAATCCAACAGAATTTTAATAATGGAGGATAGTTAAAGGTATCTCTGGGACGATAAGTAGTATAACAATCCTATCTAATAAAGAGAATATACTAATTGACCATCACTCTGTCACAAAGATGGCTACACCCACAGCTGAGGCCAAGTTCCCTTAAGGAGCCTTAATGAGCAATCAGCAGGTACCTGAGGCTATGCCCTCCCCTGCCCCCATGGGGCTTGACAGGGGACCTCAGGACATGGCCCCCGTTCTGGCTTTAGCCTGGGGGACCTCAGCCTGCACCTCCTGCCTTGGCACCAGTCTGGGGGACCTCAGGTCATGCTTCCGACCTGGCAGGGCTTGACTAGGGACCTCAGGAAGTTCTCCCTGCCCTGGAGTCAGGCTTGGGGACCTCAGGTATTGACCCCTGCCCAAGTGCCAGGCCAGGGGACCTCAGGCCACAATCCCCTGCCTAACGGGACTTGATGGGTGACCTCAAGGTGCACTGCCCATCCTGGTGCTGGACTAGGGGACCTTAGGTTGCTTCCCCCATTCCAGCACCAGGCCGGGGGCCTCAGGCTATGCCCCACACCAAATGGGGCTTGACAGGGAACTTCAAGGTGTGCCCCCCATCCTGGCACAAGGCCAAGGTCCTCAGGCCACAACCCCTAGCCCAGCACCAGGCCAGGGGACTTGAGGCTGCACCCCCTTGCCTGGTGGGGCTTGACAGGGGATTCATTATTCTAACAGGCCATTCCCCCCATCCTGGAGCTGGGCCAGGGGACCTGAGGCTCTGCCTCCTGCCTGTCGGGGCTTAACAAGGGTGGGACTGGCAAGGTCTGGAACCAGCCCAATGGGGCTGGGCAGCCAGGTCTGGATTTCACACGATTTTGAGGCACATGTGGGTGGGCAGGGACTTGACTCTGTGTCCCCTTTTAATTTGCACAAATTCCGTGCACCAAGTTACTAGTATACATATGATAGGGATTCCAGAGGAGAAGACAGCAATGGAATGAGAATCTATTTGAAGAAATGATAGAACTTTTCTAACTGGGTGAATGAAAAAGGCATTCAAGTCAAGGAAGTGTAGACAGTTCCAAACAATATTAACTGAAAGAGGACCACACCAAGATACATAATAATAAAAATGGCTACAGTTAAAGACAAAGAACATCTTAAAAAGAGAAAGTGAAGTCAGTTATCTACTAGGGAACTCCAGTAAGACTATCAGCTGATTTCTCAGAAAAATTTAAGGCTGGGGGATTAGCACAAAATATTCAAAGTGATGGAAAGCAAGTATTTAAAACAACACTAATCTAGTCAGCAAGGCTATAATTTATAATTAAAGAAAAATTAAAAAGATTTTAAGACAAGAAAACCTAAAGGAGTTCATTACCACCAAGTAAGCATTATGAGAAAATTTAAAGAGACTTCTTTAAGAAGAAAAAAGAAAACAAACAAAAGGAACATAGTTAACTATACCTAATAAAAGAGTAACATGCTAATTGACCATACCTTTGTGATGCCCACCAACCAATCAGGAGTGAGTATGCATATTGACCCAACAAAGATGGTGGGTTAATTTGCATAAGTGGGCACTGAGCAGCCAGAGGAGGGGCAGGATGCTTGCTTCATTACCATGGTGACAACACAGCGTTCCACCCCACCCCAGCCACTCTGGGCCTCTGGGCAGAGTGGGAAGGCAAAAGGTGGCTCTGAGCCAGAGGGGAAAGGAAGCTCTGGGTTGTAGTGGAAAGGCGGCTCCTGCCAGAGCAAAGGCAGTGCTGGCAGCCAGGGGAAGGAAGGCCCATGCTTGCATGAATCTTCATGTATCGGGCCTCTAGTAAAGAATAATATGGCAATAACCACTTTAAAGATAAATGCTCCAGTCAAAGCATATGTAGCTGAAAGCATAAGAAAACAAGCATCTTATATATGCTATTTATATGAAGGTATTTCACAGAAGTGGAAATAAGAAAAAGCTGGGGCAGTAATACTTATATCAGACAAAGTAGACTTTAAAACAAAGGAGCAATCCAAGAAGAGAATTTAATCCTTGTACACACTTATGTACCCAAATATATAAAGCTATGCCTCATGGACATTTGGAAGAGATCAACAGTAGTACAATCATAGTTGGGGATTTCAACACCCCATTTAATCAATAGATAGATATTGCAGACAGAAAATTCACAGGGAAACAGCAGTCTTAAATGACATACTATTACAGTTAGAATTAATTAATATCTTCAGAGAATTTCACCCACAAGCTGCAGAATATACATTCTTTTTAAGACACATGAAATATATCTAGGATAGAACATATATTAGCACACAAATCAAGTCTCAATAAATTTAAGAAGATTGAAATCATTTTATGCATTTGCCCTATCAACAATGGCATAAAACTAGAAATCACAAGGAAAAAAACAACAACAACAACAACAAAAAAAAAAAAACAGCACACTGAAAACCACATGGAAGTTAAATAACATGTTATGCTCTAGCTGGTTTGGCTCACTAGATAAAGCATCAGCCTGTGGACTGAAGGGTCCAGGATTCAGTTCCAGTCAAGAGCACATGCCTAGGTTGCAGGCTCAATCCCCAGTTGGGGGCATGTATGAGGCAGTCAATCAATGATTTCCTCTCATCATTGATATTTCTCTCTCTCTCTCTCTCTCTCTCTCTCTCTCTCTCTCTCTCTCTCTGTCTCTCTTTCTTATTCTCTGAAATCAATAGGAATATATTAAATAAATAAATAGATAGATAAATAGATAAATAAATAAATAACATGCTACTAAACAATGAATGGGTTAACAGTGATGTCAAGGGAGAAATCAAAAGATACCTTGAAACAAATGAAAATGAAAACACAACAAGCCCAAATCTATGGACACCAGAAAAGCAGTCTTAGGAGGGAAATTCATAGCATTACAGGAAGAAACAAGAAAAACTAAAGAAACAAGAAAAACCTCAAACACCTAACCTTACACCTAAAGTAACTAGAAGAATAACAACAAACAACACCTAAAGTGAGTAGAAGAAAAGAAATGATAAATATCAGTGCAGAAATAAACAAAATAGAGTCTAAAAAAACAAGACAAAGGTAAATGAAACCAAGATTTGGTTCTTTGAAAAGATAAACAAAATTGACAAACATTTCTTCTTGACAGTCTTCAAGAAAAAATAGAGAGGACCCAAATAAATAGGATCAGAAATGAAAAATGAGAAGTAACTGACCACAGAAATACAAAGGATTATAAGAAAAATATTACAAACAACTATATGCCAACAAATCAGAGAATCTGGAAGAAATGGATAAGTTTCTAGGAACATACAATGTCCCAAAACTGAATAAAGAAGAAAGAGAAAATCTTGGAGGAGCCAAGATGGCAGCCAGCAGGATGGCAATGAAGGAGAGAGTGTGAGTGAGGGAGGGAGTGAAAGGGGACTGTGTGGAGGTATTGTGTGTGTGTGTGTGTGTGTGTGTGTGTGTGTGTGGGTGAGTGTGGCAGTTAGATCCTGTGGGAGTCTCAGCGACTGGCATACTTGGCTCTCCTAGATGAGGAACCCCCACTACTGCTGCAAACACTCCTGGGGATCTGGCACTCACACAGAAACCATGTCATCTTGAATGATAGAGCTGCTGTGACTAGGAGCCCAGCCTCATTACCACCCAGACTGGCCTCAGATGCAACCCAAGACTCTATGGCCACTCTGGCTATGATCTGCTACTGTAGTTACAGACCCATGGAAACCAGTACTTCAGCCTTCTTGGCCACAGGCTCCTGTGAGTCCTAGAGTGCATTCCCCTCCCATAAACCTAGCATAGCATCACAAGCCCTATGTGTCCTGGCCCCTGGGCTCTCCCATGACTCTTGGTATGTGTGAGGCTCCTGCTGACTCACTGTAGTCATGTGTCCTGGCACCTGAGCTCTCCCATGATTCTTGGCATGTGGGAGTCTCCTGATGACCCACTGTGGCCACACATCCTGGTACCTGAGCTCTCCTGGAACTCTTGGGATGCATGATGCTCCTGCCAACCCACCACTGTGGCACAAGCCCCACATAACTCGGCACCTGGACGCTTTGGTGATAGTAAAAATGGGGAAGACAAAGAAAAACATCTAAAGGAAAGAAAAGGAGGAATTGTCAGAAAAGGAACTAAATAAAATGGAGGCATGCAATATGTCAGAAAAATAATTCAAAGTAATGGTCATACAGTTCATAAAACAGATGTATGAGAAAAATCAACAGATTATGTAAGAATCAAGAGGGGCTCACCAATGTCCTGCCTTGCTGCCTGCATGCCCTGCCACTGCTCTGAAGAAATGCTTCGATTACACACACTCCTTTGCCAGAGTAGGCCTGTGTCCAGGGCATTGGCTCCTCATTTCACTCAGGCTTATGCCAAGGATGTAAAATTTGGTGCAGAGGCTCGAGCCATAATGCTTCAAAGTGTAGATCTTTTAGGCAATGCTGTAGCCATTACTATGGAGCCAAAGGGAAGAACAGTGATTTTTGAACAGAGCTGGGGAAGTCCTAAAGTAACAAAAGATGGTGTAAGTGTTGTAAATTCCATTGACTTAAAAGATAAATATAAGTATACTGGAGCTAAACTTGTTCAAGATGTTGCCAATAATAAAAATGAAGAAGCTGGGGATGGAACCATGACTGCTGCTGTGCTGGCATGTTCCATTGCCAAGGAAGGCTTTGAGAAGATAAGGTGCTAATCCAGTGGAAATCAGGGGAGGTGTGATGTTAGCTGTTGTTGCTGTAATTTCTGATCTTAAGCAGCAGTCTAAACCTGTGAAACAGCTGAAGAAATATCTCAGGTTGTTACAATTTCTGAAAATGGAGACAAAGAAATTGGCAACATAATTTCTGATGAAATGAAAAAGGTTGGAAGGAAAGGCATAATCACTGTAAAGGATGGGAAAACACTGAATGATGAATTAGAAATTATTGAAGGCATAAAGTTTGATCAAGGTTATATGTCTTTATACCTTATTAATACAGCAAAAGGTCAGAAATTTTAATTCAAAGATGCATATGCTAAGTGAAAAGTGAATATCTAGTGTTCAGTCCATTGTACCTGCTCTTGAAATTTTCAGTGCTCACTGTAAGCCTCTGGTCATAATTGCTGAAGATGTTAATGGAGAAGCTTTAAGTACATGAATTTTGATTAGGCTAAAATTGATCTTTATTAGCTTGTAGCAGTCAAAGCCCCAGATTCTGGGGACAATAGAAGAACCAACTTAAAGACATGGCTGTTGCTACTGGTGGTGCAGTGTTTGGAAAAAGATTGACTGTCAATCTAGAAGACAGTCAATCATGGCTTAGGAAAAGTTGGAGAGGTCATTGTGATCAAAGATCATACCATGTACTTGAAAGGAAAAGGTGACAAGGCTCAGATTGAAAAACATATTTAAGAAATCATTGAGCAGTTCGATATCACAACTAGTGAATGTGAAAAGGAAAAACTAAAGGAATGCCTGGCCAAACTCTCAGATGGGGTAGTTGTGCTGAAGGTTGGTGGGACAAGTGATGTTTAAGTGAGTGAAAAGAAAGACTCAAAGATGCCCTCAACGCTACCAGAGCTGCTGTGGAGGAAGGCATTGTTCTGGGAGGGGGCTGTGCACTGATTTGGTGCATTCCAGCCTTGAACTCATTAACTCCAACTAATGAAGATAAAAAATTGATATAGAAATTATTAAAAACTGAAATTCCTGCAATGACCATTGCTAAGAATGCAAGTGTTGTGGGATTGTTATTAGTTGAGAAAATTATGAAAAGTTCCTCAGAAATTGGTTATGATGCCATAGTTGGAGATTTTGTGATTATGGTGGAAAAAGGAATCATTGTTACAACTAAAGTTGTAAGAACTGCTTTACTATATGCTTCTGATATATGCTTTACTATATGCTGTAACCTCTCTGGTAACAACAGCATAAGTTGTGGTCACAGGAATTCTTAAAGAGGAGAAGGACCCTGGGATTGGTGGGATGGGTGAAATGGGAGGAGGGATGGAAGGTGGCATGTTCAAGCCCTGGAATAGTGCTTTACCAACATTACTGAGAACTGAGAAAAAGCTTAGAGCATCTCCTCTCCTATAACTTCAGAGAAGTCAGTTGAAGGAAATGATTGAAGAAAATCCTGGCTGTTGTTCAAGAAAATCACTCTAACCATCAGTTACTGATTTCAGTTGACAACATACAATAGTTTACTTCTGTAATTGGCCATGCCTACAGATAATTTATTTTGAATTTTTGAATAAAAATACATTTGTACATTCTTGATAATAAGAGCTGTGTATCAACGTACTGCTTTCAACTTAAATCACTGAGGCATTTTTACTACTGTTCTGTTAAAATCAAGATTTTAGTGTTTATCATCACCTGATGAGAAGTAAAGACAGCAATATAGCCTTTCTGTGGAGAGTCAGAATAATTGTGTGGAAAGTAGAGAAATATCCAATTATGTGACCTCTAATAAAAATTTGTTTAAAGTTAAAAAATAATCAAGAGGAAATCAAGAATGATACAGCTACAATAGAAAACATTATGCAGTGTGTCAACAGTAGAATAAATGAAGCAGAGAACCATATTAGTGGTTTAGAAGACAGGGCAGAGAAACAAGCCCAATATGAATACCAACTGTAGAAATAAATTAGAAAGCAAGAAGAGAGCATAATGGAGCTTTGGGGGAAAAATGAAATAAAGTAACATACATATAATAGGAGTGCCAAAAGGACAAGAGGAGGAGCAAGGATTAGAGAACCTATTTGAAGAAATACTAACAAACAGAAAACTTCCCTGATTTGGGGAAGAAAAAGTCACACAAGCACAGGGAGTTCCAAACAAGATGAACCCCAAAAGACCTATATAAAGACAATTCATAATTATAATGGCAAATATCAATGACAAAGTAAGAACCTTAAAGGCTGCAAGGGAGAGACAGAGAGTTACCTACAAAGGACATCCCATTATATTATCAAATGATTTCTTAACAAAAACACATCAGGCCAGAAGGGAATGGAATGAAGTATACAAAGTGATGAAAAGCAATTCAGCAAAGCTATTATTCAAAATGGAAAGGGAAATCAGGAGAGTCACAGACAAAAAAAGGTCTGAGAGTTTATCGCTACCAAGCCCAAAATTCAATAAATGCTAAAGGGACTGTTGTAAAAACAAGAAATAGAAAGGGAAGAAAGAACATAGGCATAAAGAATAGAAAAGGCTACAAATAAATACCTATCAATAATAACCTTAAATGCGAATGCTCCAATAAAAAGACATAAAGTGGCTGAATGGATAAGAAAACATAACCCATATACATGTTATATACAAGAGACCCACTTCAGAACAAGGGACTCACACAGACTTAAAGTGAAGGGATGGAAAAATGTATTTCAGGAAAATGGAAATGAGAAAAAAAGCTGGGATAGCAATACTTATATCTGACCTCAAAGTGAAGGCCATAACAAGAGATGAGGAAGGCCACTTCATAATACTAAAGGCATCAATAAAACAAGAGGATATAACTCTGATATATATATAAAATGCAAGAGCAGCAAATATTTAAAAATAATAATAAACTCTGGGAGATATCAACAGCAATATAGTCATAGTAGGGAACTTTAATACCCAATTGACATTAGTGGATAAATCCTCTAGAAAAAAAAAAATCAGCAAAGAAACAGGAATCCTAAATGACTCACTAGAACAGATGGACTTAATTGACATCTTCTGAACATTCCATCTCAAAGCTACAGAATATACATTCTTCTCAAGTGCACATGGGGCATTTTCAAAGATGGACCACATATTGAGACATAGGATAAGCCTCTTCAAATTCAAGAAGACTGAAATCATATCAAGCATCTTCTCAGATCACAATGACATAATATTAGAAATAAACTACAATAAAAACAATCACAAATTTCAAACACTTGGAGGCTGAATTGAATGCTATCAAACAATTAGAGGTCTGGTGCACAAATTTGTGCATGGGTGGGGTCCAGCTGGCCTGTGCCAATCAGAGCCAAATGGATCAGGCTGGCCTTGGGGAGGGGTTGTCTTGTTGGTGCTAAACTTGAGGAGTTGGCTGGCTGGCCCTGTGCACAATAGGTGTGTGGGGGCTGATTAGGGGTGGGGCCAGCTGGGGATAGGGGCTGTGGAAAGTTGGCTGGTCTGCCCCACACCCGTTTGGTGTGGGGGGTCAATTGGGGGTGGGGATGGCCAGGAGTAGGGGCCGTGGGCGGTTGGCCAGCTGGCCCCAGCCTCTGGTCATTCTCCTGGTGGAAATCCTGGTAAAACACCCAGTCAAGAGGATAATTTACATATTAGCCTCTTATTATATAGGATGATTGGGTTACCAAAGAGATCAAAGAAGAAATAAAAAAAGCATCCTGCAAACAAATGACATTGTAAATACAACAAACCAAATTTTATGAGACACAGTGTAAGCAGTCCTGAGAGAGAAATTCATAGCATTGCAGGCCTATCTCTAGAATCAAGAAAAACTGGTAATAAATTATCTAACTGCACAAATTAATGAATTAGAAAGAGAGCAACAAAAATTGCCCAGAGTGAGCTGAAGGAAGGAAATATTGTAATAAAGATCAGAGCAGAAATAAATGACATAGAGATAAAAAAAAAAAAACCTAAGGATCAATGAAACCAAGAGCTTGTTCTTTGAAAGGATAAACAAGATTGATAAACCTCTAGCCAGGCACACCAAGAAGCATAGAGAGAGGACTCAAACAAAATCAGAATGGAAAGAGGAGAAATGACAGACCCCACAGAAAGACAAACTATTGTTAAACAATTCTATTCCAACAAACTGGTTAACCTAGAAAAAATGTACATGTTCCTAGAAAAATATGCCCAATTCTATTCCAACAAACTGGTTAACCTAGAAAAAATGTACATGTTCCTAGAAAAATATGAGCTTCCAATACTCAATCAGGAAGAATAAAAAAAATCTGAATAGGCTGATAACTATGGAGGAAATTGAAGCAGGAAAAACAAACAAACAAACAAAACAACAAACCAAAACCTCCCAGCAAACAAAAGCCCTGGACCTGACAGTTTCACAGGGGAGTTTTACCAAACATGTAAAGAATTAAAACCTATTCATCTCAGATTATTAAAAAAAAAAAAATTCATGTGGAAGGCACACTTCCACGCTCTTTCTACAAAGCCAGCATTACCCTAATTCCAAAACCAGATAAAGACACTACGAATAAAGGGAATTACAGGCCAATATTCCTGATGAACATAGATACTAAAATCGTCAACAAATCTTAGCAAATTAGATCCAGCATTACATTAGAAAATCATAGAACATTCCGGGGATGCAAGAATGGTACAGTATCCACAAATCAATAAATGTGATACATCACTTAAACAAATTGAGAGATTAAAAACCACATAATCATATTAGTTAATGTATAAAAACCGTTTGACAAAATCCAACACCTTTTCTTAATAAAAACTCTCAGCAAAATGTGAATAGAGGAATCATACCTCAATATAATAAAAGCCATAGATAACAAACCTCCAGCCAGTATCATACTCAATAGGCAAAAGCTAAAACCATTTTCCCTAAGAATAGGAACAAGAAAGGGGTGCCTACTCTCACCACTCCTTTTCAACATAATAATTGAAGTGCTAGCAATAGCAACCAGACACGAAGAAGAAATAAAAGGCATCCAAACTGGAAAAGAAGTAAAATTGTCATAATTCACAGATGATATGATATTGTACATAGAAAACCCTAAAGACTACATTTAAAAATTACTAGATTTATTAAATCAATTCATTATTGTAGCAGGATACAAAATTAACAACCAAAAGTCTTTGGCTTTTCTATACACCAATAATAAGCTCACAGAAAGAGAAACAAACAAAAGAACCCCATTTACATTGCTCCATAAAAAATTAAGATATCTAGGAATAAACTTAACTAAGGAGGTAAAAGACTTATACTCCGAAAATTATAGGACATTGAAAAAAGAGGTAGAAAAAGACATGAACAAATCTAAGAACATACCATGTTCATGGATTGGTAGAATCAACACATTAAAATGTCCATACTACCCAAAGAAATCTATAGATTCACTGCAATCCCCATTACTATACCAATGGCATATTTCACAGAGGTGAAACGAACTCTCGAAAATTCAAATAGAATAAAAAAAAAATAATCACATGAACAGACATATTGACCAGTGGAACAGAACAGAGAATCTAGAAATTTACACAAGCCATTATGCTCAATTAATATTTGACAAAGGAGGCAAGAGCATACAATGGAGTCAAGATAGTCTCTTCAATAAATGGTGTTGGGAATATTGGACAGAATATGCACCAAAAAAAGAAACTAGACCACCAACTTATACCATACACAGAAATAAACTCAAAATGGATAAAAGACTTAAATGTAAGATATGAGACCATAAAAGTCCTAGAAGAATCCCTAGGCAGCAAAATATCAGACATCTCTCATAGCAATATCTTTACTGATACAGCTCCTGGGCAATGCAAACTAAATAAATAATAAACAAATGGGACTACATAAAAATAAAAAGCTCTGTACAGCCAAAGAAACTATCAACAAAACAACAAAACCCACTGCATGGAGAACATATTTGCCAATTTTATATACAATAAGGGCCTAATCTTTATAATTTATAGGGAACTCATATATCTTAACAAAAAAAGGTAAACAATCCCATAAAAAAATTGGCAAAGGACAAAATAGACACTTTTTGACATACAGAAGGCCAAGAGACATAAAAACACGCTCAAAGTCACTAATCATCCAATAGATATAAATCAAAATGGCAGTGAGATACTATCTCACACCTGTCAGAATGGCTACCATCAACAAATCAACAAATGGAAAGTGGTGGTGAAGATGTGGAGAAAAAGGAATCCTCATGCACTGCTGGTGGGAATGCAGATTGGTGCAGCCACTGTGGAGAACAGTACTGAGTTTCCTCAAAAACTTAACAATGTAACTGCCATTTGACCCAGTGATCCCACTTCTAGGAATATATCCCAGGAACCCAGAACAACCAATCATAAATAATATATGCACCCTTGTACAGTTTACAATAGCTAGGATTTTGAAACAGCCTAAATGGCCGTCAGAAGATGAGTGGATGAGAAAACTGTGGTACATCTACACAGTGGAATACTGCGCTGCTATAAAAAAGAAGGAACTCTTACCATTTGCAACAGCATAAATGTAACTGGAAAGCATTATGCTAAGCAAATTAAGCCAGTCGGTGAAAGATAAAAAACACATGATTTCATTCATTTATAGAATATAAAGAACATTATAAACTGATGAACAAATAAGATACAGAGACAAAGAAACATCAAACATACTGTCATACTACAGTGCAGAGGCAGGGAAAAGTTGGTAGGGAGGTAAGAGATCAACTAAATGACACATATGCATGCATATATGCATAACCAATGGACAGAAGACACTGGGGGTAGGTATGGGAAGCTAGGGGGAGGTCAATGGGGAAAAAAAGAGACTACTATTTGTACTGCTATTTGTAATACTTTAAACTAAACTAAACTAAAATAAAATAAAATATAGTGTAAGGAGCTTCTGAGAAACATCAACAGTACCAATATTTGCATTATGGGGGTACCAGAAGGAGAAGAGAGAAAGATATTGAAAACTTATTTGAAGAAATAATGACAGAAAACTTCCCCTACCTCAGGTGTGTGTGTGGTGGGTGGGTGGGGGGGGGATAGAAAGCAACCAAAGTCCTTATATGAATACATATTAGCAGAACCAATGGACACAGACCCTGGGGAAGTTGGGACTTGTCTTGGGTGGGAATGGCTAGGGGCATGGAGGGGAGGGTTTACTGGGGGAAAAGAAGATTTATGTAAAACATTAGACAAAGAAAGAGAGAGAGAGAGAGAGAGAGAGAGAGAGAGAGAGAGAGAGAGAGAGAGAGAGAGAGAAGGAAATAAGAAAAGAAAAGAAAAGAAAAGCAAATAAAAGGAAAGAAAAGAAATTAAAGAAAAAAGAAAACCTACCCTACCTGGTGAAAGAAATAGACTTACAAGTCCAGGGAGCACAGAAAGTCCCAAACAAGAGAAACCCAAAAAGAAGCACACCAAGACACATCATAATTAAAAGGCCAAGAGGTAAAGACAAAGAAAGAATCTTAAAAGCCACAAGAGAAAAGCAGTTAGTTACCTTCAAGGGAGCACTCTTATGACTGCCAGCTGATTTCTCAACAGGAACTTTGCAAGCCAGAAAGGAGTAGCAAGAAATATTCAAAATGCTGAATAGCAAGATCTACAACAAATATTACTCTACACAGAAAAGCTATAATTTAGAATTGAAGATCAAATAAAGAGCTTCACAGACAAGGAAAAGGTAAAGGAGTCATCACCACCAAACCAGTATTACATGAAATGCTGAAGACTATTCTTTAAGAAGAGGAAGATTAAAAAATATGAACAATAACATGACTATAAATACTTATCTATCAACAATTTAATCTAAAAATTAAAAATAAACAGGGAATCTAATGAACAAAAATAAACTGATGAGTAAAATAGAACTGGGGGTTGAGATTACCCAAAGACTTGTATGTATATATGCATTACCTATGGATACAGATAATAGGGTGGTGAAGAGCTGGGGTGGAGTGGGAACCCTATGGAGGTGTAAATGGGGGGGGGGGATGATATATTTGTACTCTCAACAATAAATATTTCTTTTGAAAAGAAAATTAGAACATATAGTTAATGAAATAAAAAAAATTCTTTCTAATCTCTTCAAAGGTAACAATTTATGTTTTCTAGCATTTTCCTTTGTTTGAGGTATTCCTAATTATTTTTTTAAGTGGATCACATAAGAGAATTTATTATACTGTTCTTGTAACTTTTCTGTAGTTTTTTTTTTTCCAAAATAAAAACTTAAAAAGATGAAAACAAAATGCCTCTCTTAAACGTACCACAAAAGCCTCAATTTTTTTTAAACCCAGTCTTCAATAGTAGTTTATTTTTTATTAAATGTATCTGGCAAATATTGTTTAATAACAAATTTCAGGTATACAACTTTATAATATACCTGTATACTCTGATGTATGCTCACCACCTATAGTCTACTCCCCTGCCATCATCTTGTATTTATTTCTTTTACCCTCTCCATCCTTTCCTCACTCCCCTTCCCCTCTGGTAACCATCATTTTATTGTCAGTATCTATGCATTTGTTTGTTGCTTTTTGTTTTATGTCCTGCATATGACTGAAATCATAAAGTTTCTATCTGATTTACTTCACCTAGCACAAAATTCTCTAGGTCTATCTATGTTGTGGCAAATGGTAATATTTCCTGTTTTTATTTTACTTATTAAGTTGATTGGAGTGATATTTGAACATGAACATATGGACTTCATGTATGGGTTTTGATATTAAAAGACCTGTATATATTGCTCTGTGTGCCTACCACCCAGAATCAAATCTTCTCCTGTCACCTTATATTAGGACCCTCTTCTTCCTTTATCCCCTTCCCTCTGGCAAAAAGTGTCACCCAAATCAACCACTATTTGTGTTATATACCGTGTTTCCCCAAAAGGAAGACATCCTTCGAAAATAAGACCTAGCGCATGGAAAAATAAGACATCCCCTGAAAATAAGATCTAGTGCATCTTTGGGGGGAAAAAAATAGTATAAGACACTGTCTTATTTTTGGGGAAACGGTATTTTTATTTATATACTAGTGGCCTGGTGCATGAAATTTGTGCACAGTGGGGAGGGTGTCCCTCTGTCCAGCCTGTACCCTCTCCAATCTGGGACCCCTCAGGGGATGTCCAACTGCCGGGGGATATCCCTGTGGGATTGAGCCTAAGCCAGCAGTCGACATCCATTTTGCAATCCGGGGCCACTTGCTCCTAACTGCTCAGCTGCCTGCCTGCCCGATTGCCCCTAACCACTCTGTGTGTCGGCCTGCTCACCTTCAAATGCCCTTCCCCGCTGGCCTCATGGCCCACAACTGCCCTCCTGGCCAGAGGCCCATACACCCAGGTGTGGAACACTTGCCTCATCACCATGGCAATGACACACCATTTCACCCCCTACCCCAGTTGCTCTGTGCCTGCTTTCCAAAGGCCCTCCATGGCTGGGGTGGAACGCTTGCCTTGTCACCACAGTGATGAAGCAAGCATTCCACCAGGCATCTCACACTGTCCACTGTCAGCGGCTGCCCCTCTCCCAGGTGCTGGGGAACTCTGGTGGGGCTGAGAGGACTGGGATCCACCATCTTGTGACCATGGGCTCCACCATCTTTGTGATGGAGTGATGGTCAATTTGCATAGTCCCTCTTTATTAGATAGGATATGTATCATGTCTTCTTTAATCACCACTGAAAATCTCTTGAGTTGTTTCTATGTGTTGTCTATTGTAAATAATGCTACAACAAACATATGTATCTCTATTTATGAATAATTATTTTCAAAATTGTCAGGTAGATACTTGGTAAAAATCTTGCTGGGTCATATGGTGGCTCTATTCTTTTTTTAAAAAAATATATTTTATTGAATTTTTTACATAGAGGAAGGGAGAGGGATAGAGAGCTAGAAACATTGATGAGAGAGAAACATTGACCAGCTGCCCTTGACCAATGTACATGTCCTTGACCGGAATCAAACCTGGGATCTTTCAGTCTGCAGACTGACGCTCTATCCACTGAGCCAAACCGGTTTCGGCTGTTAGCTCTATTCTTAATATTTTTAGAAAGCTTCATACTGGTTTTTCAGCGTGACTATACCCACCAGCAGTGTACAAAGGTTCTCTTTTCTTCATATCCTCTCCAACACTTATTTCTTGTCTTATTGATAATAGCCATTCGAACAACTGTGTGGTACTGAGATATTACTGATTCCAATGAGTAATCTACAAGTATATTTTGAAGTTCATATATGAATGAACAGTTTGTTGTTCTGTTCCCTCATGAAAACTAAGCTTCTGTGTGTCTTCTGCTTGATTCTAGGTCTTTATCCTGCTACCAGTGGAGAGGCCTATGTTAATGAATATTCCATCTCGAAGCACATGGTCCAGATCAGGGAGAGCTTGGGCCTGTGTCCCCAGCAGGACTTGTTGTTTAGCTACTTGACAGTAGCAGAACACCTTCATTTCTATTGCGTGGTAACCAAACACATGTTGCTTTATTTCCACTCTATTCCTGTACGTAACATAGAGTACCTACTATCAATATTCTTATTATTAGAAAGTTAAAAAATTTACTTTTGGTGAATTCTTCTTTAAACATAGAGAGAGGCAAAGGGAAGAAAACACTGTAGATGGTCTAAGAAAAGAGCTGGTGAAACATGTTTCTGACGATGAAGTTGAAAGCACCATATAAAGTCTGCCTTCTTTTCCTAGATAAAAGGAATCCCTCGAAAGATGCACGCTAAGGAAATTGACCCTATGCTGTCTGCTTTTAACCTTGAGGAAAAGCGAAATGCATTTTCAGTGTCACTGAGTGGAGGGATGAAGCGCAAACTCTCCATCATTATAGCACTCATAGGGGACTCCAAGGTAAAAGCAAAGTAAAAGCTAGAAATGGACCCCCACGGAAGCAGGGCTAAAGCTGACACAAACCCATGGACTTATATGTAGTATCTAACTCTAGAGTAGCCTCCCAAATCCCCAATGTGCTTGCCTGTCAACCTTGTTGGAATAAAGTGGCCATAGGTTTGGAATCAGTCCAGCATTGCTAAGTCAGTCTCAGTCTAAGCTCATCATCTTAGCTCAGTTTGACAAGTGATTGGAAAGAACCCAGTGCACCAATCCGTCGTGTGTAACGTAGTCATGGAGTTGTTCTTCTGGTCTCCAGGTGGTGATACTTGATGAGCCCACAGCTGGCATGGACCCCACCTCACGAATGGCCACCTGGGACCTCCTCCAGCAGTATAAGCAGGGCCGGACAGTCCTACTGACCACCCACTACATGGATGAAGCTGACATCCTGGGCGACCGCATTGCCATCATGGTGAAGGGATCCTTGCGATGCTGTGGTTCTCCACTTTTCCTCAAAAAAATATATGGTCTCTCTCCCTTTAATAATTCTTTTGATATTGATGACTTAATATTATTCTAACATAACTTTTATGAATATTGATATCTTAATAATATTATTTAACGTAATTTTTGTGTGTGTTTTTATCTACCAATCACTTCAGTGATTCCCTCTATTCTTTTAATTGGGTTCAACTATGAGCCCTTTGAAATAATGGTCATATTTAAATTTTTTAAACTATTGCATTGTCCAAATTTCATGTTTATTTCTTTCATATGACATCCATTTAAATTGTAATTTTCCCAACTGCAGTTGGGCCTTTAATGAAATAGCTATATCAATAAATAGATGATAAGTGGTAGACAGTAGATGGATGGTGAATAGATAAATCTATTCATGAATTCTATGAAAAATGTAGGGAATAAGTTATCTACTCCTTGCTTAAATAAGTATAAAATTGCTTCTGTATGTGCAGAATATTTTATTCTAATTTTGAGAAAACTTTTTCCTAAACATAAAACTGCCAAATATGTCTTAATAGCTTCCTTACTTCTTTTAGGTAATTATTTGAAATTATCTATATATCCGTTTTCTTTGCCCCCCCTAAATAAAATTTTAGTGCCTTATCTCCAACTTTTCATATTTCTTTCCATTTTTTCCTGAAGCACTAGCTTAATAAAATATATAATTTATTAATTTACCTTGTTTATTATCTGTTTCTCCTCTATAGAGGAAAAATGTTTAATTGAAGTGTAATTTATGTGGAGTACAATGAATAGATATTCCTTGCTCAGTTTGATGAGTTTTTACAATTGTATATGCCTATTTGACTCCAAGTAAAGCAATATACAGAGTATTCCTATGACTCCAGAAAGTTCCCTTTAACCTCTTTTCATCAATTCCCTTTCCCAAAAGCAATTGCTTTCTCATTTTTATTACCATACATTAATTTTGCCTGTTCTTGAAGATAACATAAATGAATCATACACAATGATTTCTGGTTTCTGGTTTCTTTACCTCAGCACAGTAGTTTGAGATTAATCTTTGTTGCTGCATGTATCAGTAGAACACACGGTCTACTCTTCATGGGTTTTTAGGTTGTTTTAGGTCAATTCTAATTTCCAAATATCATGAAGGATTATGTTGTAAACTTGCTTGTAAAAATCTCTGTTGGATAAAAATTTATCTTGAGTGAAAATACATAGGAATGTAGTTACTTGGTCAATTATGAAGTGTACATTCAGCCAAAAGAGTCTTTAAAGTGCTTGTATTATTTTACAACTACCAGCATGTTTGAGAAATCAATTTGCTCTACATCCATACCAGTATTTTAGTATTGTATTTGGATTTTAGCTGATCTAGAGAATGTGAAACAATATCTATTGTATTACTCTAATTTTCATTTTCTTAAGAATAAGAATATTTAGTACATTTTCATGTATAAATTAATTCTTTGTATAATTTACTCTGTGAAGTATAAATATTGGGTTTGTATCTTTTTTGTTGTTAATTTGCAATTCACATATTCTGAAAGTTCCCTTGTCAGATATTTGTATTGTGAATATTTCCTCAAATGTGTTTCTTGCCTATTCATTTTTTGCTAGTATCTTTTTTATTGAGCATAACCTTTTAATTTTGAAAAGCCCAGTTTATCAATTATTTTCCTTTTTTTGGTCTATGCTTTTAAGGAAACCTTTACTTATGTAAAGGTTACAAATATATTATCTTATATTTCTTCTAGATTTTTTATGGTTCTAGCTTCTAAAAGTTTGTTATCTATTTAAAATTATTTTTTGTGTGAATGGTGTTAGGTAAGTTGTTGATGTTGATTTTTTCCATGTGAATATCTAAAATACATTTAACTCTTTTTTCCTGTTGAATTGGCACTTTTGATGAAAATCAGTTGACTCTTTATATGTAGGTCTACTTTTGGATTTTCTATTCATCATAGAGAGCGATCAAACTCCCAGTCTTCCGGTTGAACTCCTGAGGGGACACTTTGCATTGTAGGCTTTTATATATATAGACTAGAAGCCTTATGCATAAAATTCATGCATGGGTAGAGTCACTAGGCCTGGCTGACGATGAGGGCCAATCTGTGGGATGACTGGCAGAATATTGGGGGCCCCCACTGGCACCTGCCTGGCTGGCCTGGAGCTTGCAGCTGGGGCAGCTCCTGTGTTGAGTGTTTGCCCCCTGGTGGTTAGTATACATCATAGTGACTGGTTGTTCTGCCATTTGGTCGATTTGCATATTAGGCTTTTATTATATAGGATTATTGGCTATATTCCCATTCTTATTTCAACCACCCCCTCCTGACTCCTTCTGGTAACCATCCCTTTGGTTTCTGTTTCTATGAGTCTGCTTCTGTTTGTTTTGTTTTAGGTTCTACATATAAGTGAAATCACATGGTATTTGTCTTTCTCTGACTGACTAGTTTTAAATTTTGAGGAACCTCCAAACTGTGTTCTACAGTAGCTACACCATTTTGCACCCCCACCAGTAGTTTACAAGGGTTCCAGCTTTCTCACATCTTCCCTACCACTTGCTGTTTTTGTTTTTTAGTATTTGTCCTAATAGGTGTGGGGTGGTATCTCATTGTGGTTTTGATTGGTAATGTTGAGCATCTTTTCATATACCTCATGACCACTTCTGTGTCTTTGAGAAATGTTTATTCAAATCTTTAACACATTTTAAAATAATATTAGTCTTTTTGCTATTGAGTTTACTACTGAGTTGGGGTTCCTTATATATTTTGGAAATTAATCCTTTACTTGTTATAGTCTTTGCAAATACTCTTTCTCATTCCACAGGTTTGCCTTTCTATTTTATTGATTGTTTTCTCTGTGGTGCAGAGAGTTTTTAGGTTGATGTAACACACTTGTATATTTTTGCTGTTGTTACCACTGCTTTGGAGTTAATTCTAAAAAAATTATTGTCAAGATCAATGTAAAGAAGCTTTTACCCAATGTTTTCTTTTAGGAATTTTATGGGGTCAAGTCTTATGCTTAAGTCTTAAATACACTTTGATTGTATTTTTTGCAATGATGTAAAATTTTTGTGTGTAATGTAAAATATGGGCCCATATTCAGTCTTTGGTGGGTGAATATCCAGTTTTCTCAATATAGTTTGCTGAAGAAGCTATCTTTTCTCTATCGTGTATTCTTGGACTATATATGTGTTGATTTATTTCTGAATCTATTGCAGTGGTTCTCAATCTTCCTAATACCATGACCCTTTAATACAGTTCCTCGTGTGGTGGTGATACCCCAACCATAAAATTATTTTCGTTGCTACTTCATAACTGTAATTTTGCTACTGTTACGAATCCTAATGTAAATATCTGTTTCCTGATAGTCTTAGGTGACCCCTGTGAAAGGATTGTTTGACCCCCAAAGGGGTCACGACCTACAGGTTGAGAACCACATGCTCTATTTTAGGGGTGTCGAACTCAATCAGAGAAGGGGCCAAAATCTAAAATCCAGCCTAAATTGCGGGCAGAATGGTTTACTGAACAGTCATAAACTGACAATGTCATAAACTGACAGTGGAGTGCAGTGATGACAGCGCAGTGCGGGCCACATTGCAAGGCCTGGCGGGCTGGATTTGGCCCGCGGGCCTTGTGTTTGACACATGTGCTCTATTGTATTACATTGATCTATTTTTTTCTAATTTTATGCCAGTACTATACTGTTTTAATTACTGTTGCTGTATAATATATTTGAAGTCAGAAAGTGTGGATGCTTCCAGTTTTGTTCTTTCTTGAAAAATTTTGTTGTTGTTGTTGTTGTTGCTGTTGTTGTTACTCAGGGTCTTTTGTATTTTCAATTAATGTTAGGATCTTCTTTTATTTCTATAATAAGTGCCATTGGAATTGCATTGATAGGGATTGCATTAACTCTGTAGATCACTTAAGGTTCTATTGACATTTTAGCTATATTAATTCATGAACACAGGATGTTTTCCCATTTGTTTGTCTTTATTAATTTTTTATTAATGTTTTTATCAATGCATTTTAGTTTTCAGTGTATAAATATTTCATCTCATTACTTAAGCTTAATTCTTTATTCTTTTTTAATGTTATTGTGTGATTATTTTCTTTTTGGATAGTGCAGTGTTAATATGTGGAATACAATTTATATTTGTATGATTTTTTGATGATTTTTTTATCCTACCTCGTATATTAGCTACAACAGTTTTGTGTGTGTGTGTTTTGGAGTCTTTAGGGTTGCCTATATATCTCATCATGTCATCTGCAGACAAAGATCATTTTTTTCTCTTCCTTTCTAATTTGGATACCATTGTTTTCTGTGCTTAATTATTCAAATAGAACTTTCAGGATTTGACAAATAGAAATGGTAAGAGTGGTTACCCTTGTCTTATTCCTGATCTTAGAAAAAAAGATTTTAGTTTTTCACCATAGAATATGATATTAGAAGTCAGTTTATCTAATATGACATTGATTATGTTGAGCTAAGTTGCTTCTATATCAGAATTATTGAGAGTTTTTATTGTGAATGGGTATTACATTTTGTCAAATGCTTTTTCTGCACCTACTAATATCATCATGTAATTTTTTTCTTTTTTTTACCTGATATTTATTTTATTTTATTTTATTTTTTTATTTATATATATTTTTAACATATTTTATTGATTTCCCCCCCTCCATCCCTCCCACACATCCCCTCCCTCCCCAGAGTTCCATGTCCATTGGTTGTACTTATATGCATGTATACAAGTCCTTCAGTTGATCTATTATCTCCCCCAGATCCTCCTCCCCTCCCCGCTGAAATTTGACAATCTGCTTGTTGCTTTACTGTCTCTGTATCTATCTTTTGGTTCATCAGTTTATAATGATCTTTATTACCCACAAATGAGTGAGGTCATGTGGTGTTTCTCTTTCATTGATTGGCTTATTTCACTCAGCATGATGTTCTCCAATTCCATCCAGGTTGCTGCAAATGATGAGAATTCCTTCTTTTTTATGGCAGCATAGTATTCCATTGTGTAGATGTACCATCGTTTTTGGATCCAATCATCTGCTGATGGGCACCTAGGCTGTTTCCAAATTCTGACTATTGTAGATTGTGCTGCTATGAACATAGGGGTGCATATATCCTTTCTGATTGGTGTTTCTAGTTTCTTGGGATATATTCCTAGGAGTGGGATTACTGGGTCAAATGGGAGTTCCATTTTCAGTTTTTTGAGGAAATTCCACACTGTTCTCCACAGTGGTTGCACCAGTCTGCATTCCCACCAGCAGTGCACGAGGGTTCCTTTTTCTCCGCAACCTCGCCAACACTTGTCGTTTGTTGATTTGTTGATGTTGGCCATTCTGACAGGTGTGAGATGGTACCGCATTGTTGTTTTGATTTGCACCTCTCAGATAATTAGTGACTTTGAGCGTGTTTTCATGTGCCTTTTGGCCTTCCTTCTGACTTCTTTTGAAAATATTCTATTTAGGTCCATTGCCCATTTCTTAATTGGATCATTCATCTTCCTTTTATTTAGTTGTATCAGCTGTCTGTAGATGTTGGAGATTAAACATTTATCAGTGGTGTTATTTGCAAATATGTTCTCCCACACCATGGGCTTTCTTGTTGTTTTGTTGATGGTTTCTTTTGCTGTAAAAAGGCTTTTTATTTTGATGTAGTCCCATTTGTTTATTTTCTCTTTAGCTTCCATTGCCCTAGGGGCAGTATCAGTGAAAAAGTTCTTTTGGCATACGTCTGAGATTTTGCTGCCTGTAGATGCTTCTAGTATTTTTATGGTTTCCCATCTGATGTTTAAGTCCTGCATCCATTTTGAGTTTATTTTTGTGTATGGTGTAAGTTGGTGATCTAGTTTCATTCTTTTGATGTGTCTGCCCAATTTTCCCAACACCATATATTGAAGAAATTGTCTTGACTCCTTTGTATATTCGTGCCTCCTTTGTCAAATATTAATTGAGCATATTGATTTGGGTTGATATCTGGGTTCTCAATTCTATTCCATTGATCTATATGTCTGTTCTTGTGCCAGAACCAGGCTGTTTTGAGAACAGTGGCTTTGTAATACAGCTTGAAGTCTGCTATTGAGATCCCTCCTACTTTACTCTTCTTTCTCAGGATTGCTATGGCTATTCGGGGTCTTTTATTGTTCCAAATGAACTTTTGGAGAGTTCTTTCTAGGTCAGTGAAATATGCCATTGGTATTTTAATGGGGAGTGTATTGAACCTATAGATTGCTTTAGGAAGTATGGACATTTTGATGATGTTGATTCTACCAATCCATGAACATGGTACGTTCTTCCATCTCCTTCCATCTTCCTCTATCTCTTTTTTCAGTGTCGTGTAGTTTTCTGCATATAGGTCCTTTCTTCCTTAGTTAAATTTATTCCTAGGTATCTTAATTTTTTTGGTGCGATGGTAAATGGAATTGCTTTTTTAGTCTCTGTTTCTGTAGTTTCATTGTTGGTGTATAGAAATGACATGGATTTCTTGGCATTAATTTTGTATCCTGCTACCTTGCCAAATTCATTTACTAAGTCAATTAGTTTTTTAATGGAGTCTTTTGGGTTTGTTATGTACAATATCATGTCATCTGCAAATAAGGATAACTTTACTTCTTCTTTTCCAATTTGGATACCATTTATTTCCTCCTCTTGTCTAATTGCAATGGCTAGTACTTCCAGTACTATGTCAAACAGGAGTGGCGAGAGTGGGCATCCCTGTCTTGTTTCTGTTCTTAGAGGGAATGGTTTTAGTTTTTGCCCATTGAGTATAATGTTGGCTGTGGGTTTATCATATATAGCTTTTATTATGTTGAGGTATGATCCTTGTACTCCCACCTTGTTAAGAGTTTTTATCAGGAAAAGGTGTTGGATTTTATCAAATGCTTTTTCTGCATCAATTGATATGACTATATGATTTTTATCTTTCAATTTGTTTATGTGATGAATCACATTTATTGATGTGCAGATATTGTACCATCCTTGCATTCCTGGAATAAATCCGACTTGGTCATGGTGTATGATCTTTGTGATGTTCTTCTGGAGTCGATTTGCTAGAATTTTGTTGAGAATTTTGGCATCTATGTTCATGAGGGATATTGGCCTGTAATTCTCTTTCATTGAGTTGTCTTTATCTGGTTTTGGTATTAGGGTGATGCTGGCTTCATAGAAGGAGTTTGGAAGTGTTCCTTCCTCTTGGATTTTTTGGAATAGTCTGAGGAGGATAGGTTTTAGTTCTTCCTTGAATGTTTGGTAAAACTCTCCTGTGAAGCCATCTGGCCCTGGGCTTTTGTTTGCTGGAAGCTTTCTGATGACTGTTTCAATTTCTTCCCAAGACACTGGTGTATTGAGATTTTTAGATTCTTCCTGATTGAGTTTTGGAAGTTTGTATTTTTCTAGGAATATGTCCATTTCCTCCAGGTTGTTCAGTTTGTTGGAATAGAGTTGTTCGTAGTATTTTGTAACAATCTGTTGTATTTCAGTGGGGTCTGTTGTTATTTCACCTCTTTCATTTCTGATTTTGTTTATTTGGGTCCTCTCTCTTTGTTTCTTGGTTAACCTGGCTAGAGGTCCATCTATCTTGTTTATTCTTTCAAAGAACCAGCTCTTGGTTTGGTTGATCATATATATTGTTTTTTTGATCTCTATGTCATTTATCTGTGCTCTGATTTTTGTTATTTCCTTCCTTCTGCTTACACTGGGCTTTTCTTGTTGCTCCTTTTCTAACTCTTTGAGTTGTAGAGTTAGATCATCTGTTACCCTTTTTTCTAGTTTTTGGAATAGGCTTGTCAGGATATGAACTTCCCTCTCAAAATTGCTTTTGCTGTGTCCCATAGATTTTGGATTGTTGTGTTTTCATTGTCATTTGTTTCCAGGATGTTTTTAATTTCTTCCTTGATTTCTCTGGTAACCCAGTCCTTGTTTAATAGCATGCTGTTTAGTCTCCATGTGTTTGCTTTCTTTGGGTTATTTTTATTATAGTTAATTTCCAGTTTTATGCCATTATGGTCTGAGAAGATACTTGATATGATTTCTATCTTCTTGAATTTGAAGAGACTTTGCCTATGTACCAAAATGTGGTCTGTCTTTGAGAATGTCCCATGTACACTTGAGAAGAATGTATATTCTGTGGCTTTGGGGTGCAGTGTTCTGAAGATGTCAATTAATTCCATCTGGTCTAGTGAGTCATTTAGGATTGATATTTCTTTGCTGATTTTTTGTTTAGATGATTTGTTGAAGGGTGACAGTGGGGTATTAAAATCTCCTACTATGATTGTATTGCTATTAATCTCTCTCTTAATGTCCTCCAGCAGTTTTTTTTATGTATTTGGTTGCTCCTGTATTGGGTGCATATATATTTACCAGGGTTATTTCTTCTTGTTGGATTGTTCCCTATAGTATTATGAAGTGGCCTTCATTATCTCTTATTATGTCCTTCACTCTGAGATCTAATTTGTCAGATATAAGTATTGCTACACCAGCTTTTTTTTCATTTCCATTTGCCTGGAAAACTTTTTTCCATCCCTTCACCCTCAGTCTGTGTGCATTTCTTTTTCTTAGGTGGGTTTCTTGTAGACAACAGATGTATGGGTCTTGTTTTCTTATCCAATCTGTTACCCTATGTCTTTTGATTGGAGCATTTAATCCATTTACATTTAAGGTTATTATTGATAGGTACACATTTGATGCCATTTTTTTTCTATACCCGTGTTCCTTCTTCACTTCTTAATTCTTTATTTTTACAGTAGACCCTTTAGCATTTCTTGCATTGCTGGTTTGGTGGAGATAAATTCCTTCAGTCTTTTTTTGTCTGTGAAGCTCCTGATTTCCCCTTCAATTTTGATTGATAGCCTTGCTGGGTACAGTATTCTTGGATTCAGACCCTTCTTTGCATGACTTTGTATATTTCATCCCATTCCCTTCTGGCCTGATAAGTTTCTGTTGAGAAATCAGTTGCTAGTCTGATGGGGGTTCCTTTGTATGTAACTTTCTGTCTCTCTCTGGCTGCTTTTAAGATTCTTACTTTGTCGATGTTGTTTGCCCATTTAATTATAATGTGTCTTGGAGTCTGTCTTCTGGGATTCATTTTGCTTGGGACTCTGTGAGCATCTTGGATTTGTGTGGTTTTTTTCTTCTCTATTTCAGGAAAGTTTTCTGTCATTATTTCTTGAAATACTTTTTCCATGTCTACCTCAGTTTCCTTTCCTTCTGGAACCCCTATTATTCGAATATTATTTTGTTTTGTATTGTCCCAAAGCTCCCGTAGGCTCTCCTCCTGCTTTTTAATCTTTTTTTCTAGAAGTTGCTCTACTTGGGTATTTTTTTTCCATCTTATCTTCTAGCTCACTGATGCGGTCCTCTGCTTCATCTAGTCTGCTCTTGATGCTTTCTATTGAGTTCTTCATGGTAGTGATGTCATTTTTCATTTCTTCTTGGTTCTTCTTCAGTTCCTCATGGCTCTTCTTTAGTTCCTTATGGTTCTTCCTCATTTCTTCTTGGCTATTGTCAAATTTCTCTTCCATTCTTTTTAGCCATCCTATGATCATTACTCTGAATTCTTTCTCTGGTAGGCTGCTTGCCTCTGACTCGTTTACTTCCTTTTCTGGTGATGCCTGCTTTTCTTTCACGTGCGGACTATGTTTTTGTCTCCCCATGGCCTCTCTTTTCAGGATGTCTGGTTATGTGGTGTTCCTTCTCCTTTCCGTGGGTGACCGAAGACCTCCCTTGAATCCACGTGTTTGCGCCAATTCGGGCTTCTCAGCTGTTCGATGGACCTCTCCGCTGTGTGAATTTTTTTCTTTTATACTGTATATGTGTTTCTTTTATTGATTTGTACACCTTGGACCATGTTTGTATACCAGGAATAAATCTCACCAGTCATGGTATTTTTCTTTTAATGTGTTCTTGGATTCATTGTGCTCATATTTTGTTAATGATGTTTACGTCTATGTCTATCAGTGTTATTGGCCTGAGGTTTTCTTTTCTTGGGCTGTCTTTTTCTGAGTTGGTTATCAGGGCAATGTTTGCCTCATAAAGTGAGTATAGAATTGTACTGTACTCTTCAATATTTTTTTGAATTATGAAGAATTATGAAGAATTAATTCTCTTTTAAATGTTTAGTAAAGTTTCTCAGTGAAATTATCTCCTCTTGGTATTTTCTTTATCAGAATATTTTGATTATTGATTTAGTCTCCTTTCTAGTGATAGTTATGTTTAGACTATTGCTTCATGATTTAATCTTTTTAGATTGCGTGTTTCTAGAATTTTACCAATTTTACTAGATTAACCAATTTGATGCCATATACTTGTTCACAGAACTTTCTGGTCATCCTTTTTTACTTCTATGATTTTAATTGTAACGTCTCATCATTTCTGTTTTATATTTAATTCTTTTTCTTCTATATGCTAAATTCTATAGCTGTTTGTTTATGTTTTTAAGCAACCAACTCTTAAAAAGAAAAACTCATGGACAGAGACAACAATATGGGGATTGCCAGAAGGAAGGGTATGTGAGGGTAGGTTGAAAAGGTAAAGGGAGGATAGATGGTGATGGAGAAAGACTTGACTTGGAGTGGTAAACACATAACAGAATATACAGATGATATATTGTAGGATTGTATACTTGAAACCTATATAATTGTATTAACCAATGTCACGACAATAAATTCAATTAAAAATATGGGAAAAATAAGTTTTGTAAATTGTTTCTATTGTTTTTATATTATCTGTTTTATTTATTTATGGCATATTCTTTACTATTTTATTCCTCTGGTAACTTTACAATTAGTTTGTTCTTTTTCCAGTTCCTTGAGTTATAAACTTAGGTTGCTTATTAGAAATCTCTCTTCTTTTTAAAGTTGAGGTTTATCATCATAAACTTTCATCTTAGTACTGCTTTTCAGAATTCCATAAATTTTAGTAATCATTTTGTAAAATCAATAAATGTAAAATCAATACATTTTTATTGATTTCAGAGAGGAAGGGAAAGTGAGAGAGGGAGAGAAACATCAATGATGAGGCAGAATCATTAATTGGTTGCCTCCTGCACATTCCACACTGGGGACTGAGCCTGCATCCGAGGCATGTGCCCTGACCAGGAGTCGAAACATGACCTCTTGGTTCATAGGTCAATACCCAACCACTGAGACACACTGGTCAGGCGGTATGTTGTATTTATTTAAACCTGGCTCAGCATATTTTCTAATTTGATATCTTCTTTGACCCTTTGGTTGTTCAAAATGTGTTGCTTAATTTTGAATTTTCCTGTTTTTCTTCTGCTATTGCTTTCTATTTTTATTCTATTATGACCAAAAATGTTACTCGGTATCATTTCAATCTTCTTAAATTTGTTAAAACTTGTTTTGTGATAGGATATTTGATCAAGTCTGGAAAATGTTCTATGCACACTTAAGAAAAATATATATTCTGCTACTGTTAGAATTATTTATATATTTTTGTTAGGTCCACTTGATTTATACTATTGTTCAAGGCCTCTGTTTCTTTGTTGATTTTTCTCTCTGTTTAATCTGTCCATTATTGAAAGTGGGATTTTGAATTCTCCTATTCTATTGTATGTCTGGTTATTTTATCCTTCAGCTCTATCAACATTTGCTTTATATATTTAGGCTTCTGATATTGGGTGTATATATTTTCACGACTCTTACACCTTTATTTTGAATTGATCATTTAATCATTATCAGTTTTGGGTTGTTGTTGTTTTTGTCTCTCTTAGCATTTTTTTTTTTTTTTAACCTAAAGTCTATTTTATCTGATATAAGAAGAGTCACACCTGTTTCTTTTGGTTATATTTTTATGGAGTTGTTTTTCTATCTCTTCATTTTCAACCTGCATCTGTCCTTAAACCCAAAGCACGTTTCTTGGAGGCAGCATCCAGTTGGATCTCACTTTCTGTCTATTCAGTTACTAAATGTATTTTATTTAATTTGTTTACATTTAAAGTAATTGTTTTGATAGGGAAGGATTTGTTATTATTATTTTGTTAATTTTTGTCTGTCTAATAGTTCTTGTGTTCCTCTTTTTCTCTCCATGTCTTCATTCCTTTTTATTATTTTTAGTATTGATATGCTTTGATTTCTTTTTCCTTTTCTTTTGTGTGACTTCTATAGCTATTTTCTTTTTGGTTACCAGGGAGGTTACATAAAATACATTATAGTTTTAATTGCCTGTCATATGTTAATAAAGGTAAACTTCCATTGCATATATAAACCATTCTTTGTATCTTCCCTATCCCACATGCTTTAGTTATTAATGTTACAACTTATATCTATTTGTGTTGTGTAACTTATCTTAAGCTATAATTTCTTGTAAAAATATAACGTTTTAACTATTACTATTTTAATACTTCTGTCTTTTCACTTTTATGATAGAATTAAAAGTAGTTTACCCACCACAGTTACAATAATACATTTTGTCTACATATTTTCCATCACCTGTTAGTTTTATACTTTCATATGCTTTTGTATTACTCTCTGGAATACTTTCTTTTCAACTTGAAGAAAGAAAACCCCATTGCCATTTCTTATGAAGTTGTTCTAGTTTTAATGAACTCTCTCAGTTTTTAATTGTTTAGAAAAATCTTTCATCCTTTTCTAAAAGCCCAGTGCACAGATTCATGCATGGATGGGGTCTTTTGGCATGGCCTGCAGGGATTGGGCTGAACCCAGCAGTCCAACACCTCCTTCTGCTCCTGCCTTCCACTGCCACTCATCCCGGCCCCACTGTGCCTCCTTCAGACTCGTGCCCAGTCAGTTCTGATAGGGAGAGGCTTGCATCACTGCATCAGTGCTCGCCAGCCATAAGCCCTGTGTCTGGCACCTTCCAGTCAGCTGAGCAGTGGTCCTGCTGTGGAAGTGCTCTGACCATCAGGGGCAGCTCTGGCATTGAGCATCTGCCCCTGGTGGTCAGTGTGCATCGTAGTGATCAGTCGATTGGTTGTTCCATTGTTTAGTTGTTTAGGCTTTTATATAGAAAGAGATTCTTGAAGGACAGTTTTGCCACTATAGTATTCTTAGTTGGAAGATTTTTCTTTAAGCACTTTGAATATATCATCTAACCTTTAAGGTTTCTACTGAAGAATCTGTTGATAGTCTAATGCAGTGGTCAGCAAACTGCAGCTCGCGAGCCACATGTGTCTCTTTAGCCCCTTGAGTTTTTAGCAAAGGCCAGCTTAGGAGTACCCTAATTAAATTAATAACAATGTACCAAACTATATAGTTTAAGTTTTAAAAATTTGGCTCTCAAAAGAAATTTCAATCATTGTACTATTGATATTTGGCTCTGTTGACTAATGAGTTTGCTGACCACTGTCTAATGCATTTTCTTAAATTAAAATATTTTTGATTTTGATTTTTCAATTAAAGTTGATATATAATATTAGAATATTATTTTGGTTTCAGGTATACACCCTAGTAATTATACATTATATAAATTAGTGATCATCCTTGTATGTGACAACTTGCTTGTTTGTGTCTGCTTTCAAAATTTTCTCTTTGTCTTTGATTTTTGACTATCTATATATATAAAAGCCTAAGTGACTGAATAACTGGTTGGTTGGTTGCTATGATGAACACTGACCACCAAGCGGCAGACGCTCAATGCAGGAGCTGCCCCCTGGTGGTCAGTGTGCTCTCACAGCAAACCTCCCAGAGCTGGTCCACCTCCTGTGTCCCCTCCTCCTGGTCAACCCGATTGGCCCTGATTGCTGGCCAGGCCAAGGGACTCCACCTATGCACAAATTCGTGCACCAGGTCTCTAGTTTGATTAAAATGGAACTCATTGTGAATTCCTTTGAATTAATCTTGTATTCTGGGCTTCCTGAATCTTGATGTCCATTGCCTAGGTTGGAAAGTTTTTTTTAGCCATTATTTCTTTGAATAACCTTCTTGTGATTTCTCTCTCTTTTCCTTATGCAATGCCTATAATGTTTATATTGCTCTATTGATGGTATCCTATTGGTCTTCTAGGCTTTATTTACTCTTTGTTCTTGTTTTCTTTCTGATCCTCTGAATAAATAATTTCCAGTGCCTTAACTTAGAGCTCACTCATTCATTAGTCTGATTTTAACCCCTCTGAATTTTTCAATTTATTTAATCATATATTTTTAGCTCTATGACTTCTTTTTAGTGCTTTAGGTTTTCTCTTTCTTTGTTGAAATTATCATTTTTCACATGTATTATTATCCTAACCTTGGTGAGCATCTTTATGATAGTTATTTTGTGTTCTCTATTAGGTAAGTCATATGTCTCCACTTTATAGAGTTGAATTCTCATGATATATTTTTCTTTTGTTTGAAAAATACCTCTGCTCCACTTCTATTGATTTTTTCATTATATTTTGGATTATATTTTCTTCTTCGCATGTTTTGTAACTTTTATGATTGTCACTGTGAATAACAGTAGAGAATAAAGTAATTGATATTTATTCTCAGGAAAGGATATGCTTTGATATGTTGGCCACTATTGTAGTAGACAACTGAATAAATATGACCTGCATTTGAGCAAATATTGGGATGTGTTACAACTTTACAGACAGTCCTCAGGTTACATTGGATGTAAAGTACGTTGTTTCGTAGTTATGTCACCATCTCCCACTTATTTATATATATATTTAAAAAAGTTCTGTTATTTCAATGTATGTACATATGTGCTTTATGTTTTTTATTAATTATTTACCACAAGTAAAGGTAAGGAATTGTTATCTTTCTTTTAAATTTATTTTTAATCTTTCACTTCATTACTGCTGTGTATGTGCTCCATGTGAGTGACATAGGTGCTTGTGTAGCTGGCTTCCAACTTACAGTGAAAATCGTGTTACATTGCACCATAGGAATGGATCTCCAACGTAACTGAAGACCTACTGTATTTAGATTCTGATCATAGCTCTCTTCAAACATTTTAAGAATGGGATTAGGATTTTGCTTTTAGCAGAGGTTGAGATCTGTGCATGAATGAGATTATAAAGTTCTCTTTACAGTCTAGTTCCCAGGTTTTTTGTTTTGTTTTGTTTTGTTTTGTTTTGTTTTGTTTTGTTTGTTTTTTTAGTTTTTTTTTTTTTTTTTAATCTGACACATCCTCTTTGTTATCCATCCCTGCAGGATTTTACCTGAAAAGGTTTCTCTCTACCGTAATACCCTCTCCCAAACTTTTGAAGGGCTATTTCAGTGAAAGACTAGTGAATCCCACAGCTATTTCTCAAGCCTTATTGTCATACCCTGGGCTATCAGAATGCTATGCAATGTTTTCTACAAATTCCTGTAGAACCTTTGAGGGATTTTTGTCACTACCCATTTCCAACTTCTGGAAGGCTTGTGCAGTGGATCTAGTAAAGTACAGAATACTCTGGAAAGATTTCTGAGGTCTTTGAAGGATAGGAGTTTTAGCTGGTTTATTTACTTATTTGCACATAGTAGGCACCCAATAAATATGTGTTTAATAAATATAAATCTTGTTCTCTCAGATTTCAGTGTATATAATACAAGAGGCCAGATAACAGAAGCTTTTCTTTCTATCTCTTGTCTATTGGTCTGTAAGAAAAATAATAAAATTACAGCCCAAACTGGTTTGGCTCAATGGATAGAGCGTCGGCTTGGGGACTGAAGGAACCCGGTTTGCTTCCCATCAAGGGCATGTACCTTGGTTGCGGGCATATCCCCAGTGGGGGGTGTGCAAGAGGCAGCTGATCGATGACTCTCATTGATGTTTCTAGCTCTCTATCTTTCTCCCTTCCTCTCTGTACAAAATCAATAAAATATATTAAAAAAAGAAAAATAATAAAATTACGAAAGAAGCATTTATTAGACTTTTTAGACTTGTAATTTAATTTAATTGTGGCATGCCATACTTTATTATTGCTCATCCAAGTCATGAAAACCCAGTGGAGTCTCACTAGAATAAGGGAAATAACTAAGTTGTGTGTGTGTGTGTGTTTTTTTTTTAATGAATTTTCTCAGGTGTGGGATACCACTTAGTCATAGTGAAGGAACCTCATTGTAATGTTGAAGAAATCTCAAAATTGATATATTATCATATACCATCGGCCACTTTAGAGAAGAATGTTTTGAATGAAGTATATTTTACTCTACCCAAAGACTACACACACAGGTATGGATTAAGAGAATGCTAATGTTGATGTTTAGATAACAGGAAATTTTTGTTGCTTTTCCTGGTTTCTTCAGGCTTAGCAAGTAGAGGTCATTCAACAAGCCAAATCTCCAGGCCTTGCTGCCACTTGCACTGAAGAGAGGGATGTAACCTTATGGTTTGTAGCGGGCTGGTTTCAACTGGTGATGATGGGTGGTATTTGTATGTAGAATAAAAATTGTATGGTGAGTAGAGTGAATGGAAATATTAAGATAATGAGAGAAAAAAATGCTCATAGTGATGGCCCTTGAAGTCAGGGTGACAAGAAACCAGAGGAAAGAGGCAGTTTTACTGCATTAGTTAGTTAAGTTATTACTCATCAGAGGGAGTCACAAAGAATAAAAACATGCCTGGATGGTGTAGCTCAGTGGTTGAGTGTCAACCCACTGAGGAAGTCAGAGTTTGCTTCCTGGTCAGGGTATATGCCCAGGTTTTAGGCTCAATCCCCTTTAAGGGGCATGCAAGAGCAGATCAATGATTCTTTCTCATCATTTCTGTTTCTATCACTTCTTCTCCCTTTCTCTCTCTGAAATCAATAAAAATATATTTTAAAAAACAAAAACTTTAGTGATAACCATCCAAAAAATTTGAAATTAAAACTAAGAGTACTCATCAATGACTTTCAGAGTACTTATCTTTATTTCTTGTCATACAAATAAGTACTTTCTTTGGTTTTTCCTAGAATCAAGCCAGTTGTCACAATCAAGAAGAATATGAAGTTACTTTCTGCCTCCTTAGAAAAGGAGGAATGTATCAAAAAGATTAAAAAAGGGAAAAAATATGATTTTAACTATTTTTTTCTTTCAATTCTTAATGTAATATAATTTTTTAAAGATCACATTATATACAATGAACTCCATTTAAAAGTATATTCAATATGTTATAGAAAGTGCTTCTTTTAAACAAAATTACCTGTATTGTTAAATAAGCAGATCAAATAAAGATAAGTACCACATGATCTCAATCATATGTGAGCAAAATACTCTAATGAACAAAATAAACTCATGAATAAAATAGAACCAGAGACATACAAGCATGTAACAGACTGAAAAATTTCAGAGGAAAGGCAAGAGTGTGAGGCTGGAGGGGAGAGATTAATTAGGAACTTATATGCATATATGCATAATCATGGACACAGACAATGGTGTGGTGAAGGCCTGGGAGAGGTGGGTGCAGGATGGTAGTGGAGGGTCAATGGGAAAAAAACACACTAAAAAAACAAAGGCAACATCTGTAAGACTTTCAGTAATAGAAATAAAATTTAAAAAATAATAAAGAAAATAAATTTTTTAAAAAGTATTACAGTTCACACCTCCCTCCCCCCCTGTAGACCTCCTCCATCTTGCTCCTGCCCCTCCCCAGGCCTCTGCTGCACTATTGTTGTGTCCATGGGTTATGCACATATACATACAAGTTCTTTGGTTAATCTTTACTGCCTTCTTCCTTTTGAGATTCATCAGTCTGTTGCTCATGCTTCCATGTCTCTGGATCTATTTTGTTCATTAGTGTATTTTGTTCATTAGATTCCACATATGAGTGAGATCATGTCTTTCTCTGATTGGTCTTTTTGCTTAGCATAATGATCTCCAGATCCTTCCAAGCTGTTGCAAATGGCAAGAGTTCCTCCTTTTTATAGCTGCATAGTATTCCATTGTGTAGATGTACATCTTTATTATCCACTTATCTATATAGCTAAGATCTAGAAATAGCCCAAGTGCCCATCAGCAGATGAGTGGATTTTAACTTTTTATTTAGCAATCTGGAAGTTATCGAAAAGCAGTAGCATGAAACAATGGGATCAGTAGAGGAATAGAACCCAGATCCTTAACGTAAACAGGAATGAAAGAATAAAGAATCATGGAGACTTGGAAATAAAATTCTATATATGAATCCCTAAACAACCAGAAACCAGGTGGGAGCTTTGGCCCATCATGATGGTTGTGATTCATGTGAAGCTGCAGGAATTTCTCTGGAGACTAAGGCAAAGCACTTCTTTACACTATCACACTCCCCACCTATCCTCACTCATGTGGACACGTGACATTCTCAAAAATGAAAAAGGAAATTAAACTATTTAGAAGCAGGCAATGTTTTCCCTTATACCCTTTATATTTATCATGTTGTCTTCATATTTTATCACATCTTCACATTTGGAAGCAGATGATGTTAATCTTATCCCCTACCAATCATTTGAACCTGGAGGAAAAAAATAAAAAATAGACATATATATATATATATATATATATATATATATATATATATATATAGAGAGAGAGAGAGAGAGAGAGAGAGAGAGAGAGATTTTAGAGGTAAACAACTAATTGTAGATTGCCATACCGTACATCCAGATTTGGAATGATAGACTTACTAGAAATAAAATAAAAATCATGAAATTAGGGTAGAATGTCTTTTCTCTAACACGGAGAGTTTTTTTTGGTTTTTTTGTTTGTTTGTTTGTTTTGTGTGTGGGGGGTATTTGTTTGTTTGTTTTCTTAAGGGGGGAGGATTGTAAGAAAAAGAAATACCTATGGATCCACTTATTTCAGAGGTTCTTAATGATTTTAATTCCAGCTACAGTTTGGTTAGCTAATAGCAATTGAGCTCTTTTTACCAGGCATTGATCTAATATACACTTATTTACCTAATTAAACATCAATCTACTTTCATAAGGATGAAAGAAAAATGAGCTATAGGAAGGGTACTGAATTTGAAAATAAAAGGATCACAAGAAATGTCTACTTTGAAAACAAATGTACTGAAACTTAGAACCCTGCTTTCATAATGTGAATTCAATTGAAGAGGACACTGTGAGTCTATCAGAGGGCTCTGTGAAGAGAGAAAATGACATAAAGTCAAATAAAATTCCTGTTTGACTAATAAAAGTTTGACCAATAATTATGGCAGAAAAGAGAAACAATGAAAGAGAAAACTGTCAAGAATTCTTCCCAGAACTATAAGCAACATTTTAAAGAATGAAAGATGAATATATTGCCACTACACATCCATGAGAATGGTTAAAACTGAAAGGACATGTAACCCTGGCACTTGAATCTCACTGCTGGGGGAAGTGTAAAATGGTAAAATGGCTTTGGAAAATGTTTGGACATTTCTACTAAGCTAAATTTGTGCACATACTATGACCCAGCAATTATTCCTATTGTATACCTCAAAGAATGGTGATCAAAGATATCTCTATATAAAGTAGTATATATATATATGTATATATATATATGCATATATATATATATATATATTAAACTTGCTTAATTAGACCTACTTTCTGATGTAGCTAAACTTTTTAAAAATATTTTTTATTAAATTATTATATGTGTACATATATTAACATTGCTCCCCCCTCCCATACATACCCTTCCTCCCAGAGTTTTGTGTCCATTAGTTGTACTTATATGCATGTATACAAGTCCTTCGGTTGATCTCTTATCTCCCCCAGATCTCCCTACCCTCCTGGCTGTAATTTGACAGTCTGCTTGTTGCTTTACTGTCTTTATATCTGACTTTTGGTTCATCAGTTTATAATGTTCTTTAATATCCATAACTGAGTGAGGTCATGTGGTATTTCTCTTTCATTGACTGGCTTATTTCACTCAGCATGATGTTCTCTAGTTCTATCCAGGTTGTTACAAATGATGAGAATTCCTTATTTTTTATGGCAACATAGTATTTCATTGTGTAGATGTACTATAGTTATTTGACCCAATCATCCACTGACAGGCACGTAGGCTGTTACCAGATTCTAGCTATTGTAGATTGTGCTGCTATGAACATAGGGGTGAATATATTTTTTCTGATTGGTGTTTCTAGCTTCTTGGGATACATTCCTAGGAGTGGGATTACTGGGTCAAATGGGAGTTCCATTTTCAGTTTTTTGAGGAAACTCCACACTTTTCTCCAGTCTGCATTACCACCAGCAGTGCACAAGGGTTCCTTTTTCTGTGCAACCTCGCCAACACTTGTCGTTTGTTGATTTGTTGATGTTGGCCATTCTGACAGGTGTGAGATGGTACCGCATTGTTGTTTTGATTTGCATCTCTCGGATAATTGGTGACTTTGAGCATGTTTTCATGTGCCTCTTGGCTTTCCTTCTGACTTCTTTTGAAAATATTCTATTTAGGTCCATTGCCCATTTTTTAATTGGATCATTCATCTTCCTTTTATTTACTTGTATAAGGTGTACATAGATGTTGGAGATTAAACCTTTATCAGTGATAACATTTGCAAATATGTTCCCCCACACAGTGGGCTTTCTTGTTTCGTTGATGGTTTCATTTGCTGTAAAAAAGCTTTTTATTTTTATGTTTATTTTCTCTTTAGCTTCCATTTCCCTAGGGGCAGTATCAGTGAAGAAGTTCTTTTGGCATATATCTGAGATTTTGCTGCCTGTGGATGCCTCTAGTATTTTTATGGTTTCCCATCTTATGTTTAAATCCTGTATCCATTCTGAGTTTATTTTTGTGTATGGTGTAAGTTGGTGTTCTATAATAGTTTCATTCTTTTGCATGTATCTGTCCAAGTATTAACTGAGCATAGAGATTTGGGTTGATATCTGGGTTCTCGATTCTATTCCATTGATCTATATATCTGTTCTTGTGCCAGTACCAGGCTGTTTTGAGAACAATGGCTTTGTAATACAGCTTGAAGTCTGCTATTGAGATCCCTCCTACTTTACTCTTCTTTCTCAGGATTGCTGTGGCTATTCAGGGTCTTTTATTGTTCCAAATGAACTTTTGAAGAGTTCTTTCTAGGTTATTGAAATATGCCGTTGGTATTTTAATGGGGAGTGCAATGAACCTATAGATTGCCTTAGGAAGTATGAACATTTTGATGATGTTGATTCTACCAATCCATGAACATGGTATGTTCTTTTATCTGTTTACATCTTCCTCTATCTCTTTTTTCAGTGTCGTGTAGTTTTCTGCATATAGGTCCTTTACTTCCTTAGTTAAATTTATTTCTAAGTATCTTAATTTTTTTGGTGCAATGGTAAATGGAATTGCTATTTTAGTCTCTGTTTCTAGAAGTTTGCTGTTGGTGTATAGAAATTCCATAGATTTCTTGGCATTAATTTTGTATCCTGCTACATTGCCAAATTCATTTATTAAGTCAATTAGTTTTTTAATGGAGTCTTTGGGTTTTTTTTATGTACAATATCATGTCATCTGCTAATAAGGATGACTTTACTTCTTTTCCAATTTGGATGCCTTTTATTTCCTCCTCTTGTCTAATTGCGATGGCTAGTACTTCCAGTACTATGTCAAAGAGGAGTGGCGATAGTGGGCATCCCTGTCTTGTTCCTGTTCTTAGAGGGAATGGTTTTAGTTTTTGCCCATTGAGTATGATGTTGGCTGCGGGTTTATCATATTTAGCTTTTATTATGTTGAGGTATGATCCTTGTACTCCCACCTTGTTGAGAGTTTTTATCAGGAAAGGGTGTTGGATTTCATCAAATGCTTTTTCTGCATCAACTGATATGACTATATGATTTTTATCTTTCAATTTGTTCATGTGATGTATCACGCTTATTGATTTGCGGATATTGTACCAACCTTGCATTACTGGAATAAATCCTACTTGGTCATGGTGTGACCGATTTGCTAGAATTTTGTTGAGGATTTTGGCATCTATGTTCATCAGAGATATTGGCCTGTAATTCTCTTTCATTGAGTTGTCTTTATTTGGTTTTGGTATTAGGGTGATGCTGGCTTCATAGAAGGAGTTTGGAAGTGTTCCTTCCTCTTGAATTTTTTGGAATAGTCTGAGGAGGATAGGTTTTAGTTCTTCCTTGAATGTTTGGTAAAACTCTCCTGTGAAGCGATCTGGCCCTTGGCTTTTGTTTGCTGGAAGCTTTTTGATGACTGTTTCAATTTCTTCCCAAGTCACTGGTGTATTGAGATTTTTAGATTCTTCCTGATTGAGTTTTGGAAGGTTGTATTTTTCTAGGAATATGTCCATTTGCTCCAGGTTGTTCAGTTTGATGGAATAGAGTTGTTCGTAGTATTTTGTAACAATCCTTTGTGTTTTGGCGGGGTCTGTTGTTATTTCACCTCTGCGTTTGTTCCTCTGTTAAACTACAAATGCAGGGTGTGGTGTGCTGTGGGTAGGAAAATCTGTGCTTAGGCCGTTTTTTGTTTGTTTGTTTGTTTGTTTGTTTGTTTTTCTCTTTTCCTGCCCTGTGGCTGCTGGGATCACTAGCTCCTTTCAAGAAAAATGCCATTTCAGTTTGGGGCCTATGACTGTTTTTCCAGTCTCCCTTCACTGCTTCCCACCCAGCCTCCCCTTTAGCACCTGGAGTCCACGCCTCCTCCCTGCTCCAAAGCCTCCAGTGAGTAGTTGCAAACGAAAACTCTTGTGCTCTGGGTTAAAAATAAAAACAACAAAAAATGAAACTATGGCTTTCTCTCTGACCAGCTGTGGTCTGCCAGCTCCAGACTCCCCGCAGCCAGCAGCCCTGCCTCCCTTAACACTGGATGTATGTTGGCTGAGGGGCTTGGCTCTGGTGCTCAGGGCTGTGCCGCCAGCCTAGGCTCTGGACCTTTTATCTTCTAAGCCTAGCAAACAGACCCTCCCATAGCCCAGCACTCCCTCTTCCCTCTGCCCGCTGCCTGAAGAACCTGGGAGCGGGGTCAGCTCCTCCCTCGACCTTGCCTACCCATCTCCAGGTGAATTAACCTTCCAGACTCCCATGCTATGACACCCACTGGTGCCAGGCCAGCCAAGATGGGTGCGATGCGATTGGTCGAGGGCCTGGCCATTGCCCCATGATTGCCCTACAGAGGGAGGGCCAGGCCACCGGCTGGCAGGACAATCGATCAATTGGGGGGTTCCATGATTGCCCCAAAGAAGGATGACCAGGCCACCAACTGGTGGGCTGTGGTGGGTGGCCCGGGCCTGCCTCTGCCAGGGTGATCCATCACAAAACCCCAGTCAGATGGGCAGGGCCTATCTCTTTGGGGCGATCGATCATGGGACTCCTGGACTGTGAGAGGGCACAGGCAGGCCGAGGGACCCCCCAACCCAGTGCGTGTATTTCATGCACCGGGCCTCTATTATATAAGAAAACCTGTATAATTAGAAAAATAGATATATGTTCTTCACAATATGATTGGTTCATATTATAATTTGTTTTGTTATTAATTTATCTATTATATTTATTTTGTGTCATTACTAATTATTTTACCACTAATGAGTTTGCTAATCTACATATGATGACAAGATTGAAAAGCATATTTATTTCTGGAGCATATGAATTAGAAAGCAAAACTCTCCTACAACCACTCTCCCACTCTCTATACAATCACTGGGAAAGTTTATGTTTTCCCTGATCATGACATGCATCCATTGACATGGGTACTAATTAAAATAATTAGTTTTATAGAAATGAGATCTTATAATAATGTTCTGAATCTTGTTTTGTTCCCTTATAAGCATTTTTCTGCCCACTTTCTATAAGACTTAGGTTTTCATTTGTAAGATGACTGAAAAAAAATTTCATTTTAAATTAAAAATGGAACTCCCATTTGACCCAGTAATCCTACTTCTAGGAATATACCCCAAGAAATCAGAAACACCAATCAGAAAGGATATATGCACCCCTATGTTCATAGCAGCACAATTTACAATAGCTAAGATTTGGAAACAGCCTAAGTGCCCATCAGCAGATGAGTGGATTAGAAAACTATGGTACATCTACACAATGGAATACTGCGCTGCTATAAAAAGGAAGGAATTCTTAACATTTTCAACAGCATGGATGGACCTGGAGAGCATTATGTTAAGTGAAATATGCCAGAGGGAGAAAGATAAATATCATATGATCTCACTGATTTGTGTAATATAATGAACAACATAAACTGATAAACAAATATAGATATAGAACAACAACAAAAAAACAGACTATCAAACCTTAGAGGGGCAGAGGTGGGGATAAGAGATCAACCAAAGGACTTGTATTCATGCATATGAGCATGACCAATGGAGACAGACAATTAGTGGGGTGAGAGTATGTGCTGTGGGAGGGGAGTGGGTGCAGAGAAGTTAATGGAGGAGAAAGGAGACCTATGTGACACTTTCAACAACAAAGAATTAAAAAGTAAATAAAAATCCCATTTTAGTTAGATCTTATTGTATCATACATTCATATTATAATGTATGAACTTATTTACTAAACTGTTGATGGCTCTTCATCTTCACTTTGTGCTTTATTAATACACTTTAAAGTATCACACAGTGTAATTCTAATTTTGTCATACATTGTATAAAGCCAAAAAAATCTAATAAATATGTGAAAGTATTCATGTATTAGCACTGCTTATCTATGAAGGATATTCTAATTTTTATATGTATTCATTTTCTGAATTTTGTACAATGCACTCATATTAATTTCTTAGGTAATATAAAAGCAGCAGAAGAAAATATGGATGAATCCTAGTGGAAAAACCATGCATTGGGAAGGATGAAACATAGAAAGAGATGGAATTCATACATGTGAATGGTTATCATGTAGATAGATATATCTGATTATGTAACTTAAAGGTGCCAGCTGAGAACCAATGTGAAAAACTACATAGACTTGAATGGAACGCAATTTAAGCTCAAATATGAAGCTTAAATCTTAATAGATATTACAAAAGGGGAAATTTGACTTCTTCAACACTGAGAATGAACAGAGAGGTTCAGTTGTTCCTACTGGAAATATAATAGATGATCTTGAGTACCTGGAGGTCTCTGGCAAAGACGATCCTTTGAATATGAAATACCATAAAATCTCAAAGAAAACTTCTTTAAAAGCCTTGATGTCTCCACGTTTCATCTGTCTCAGTTTCTACTGGCTGTTGAAGCACATGTTTCTCTCTACATCTTCATCTACTGAACCTGATCCACTTTCTATTTTCAGTGTCTTTTTACCACTATTAACTTGAGTCTGATTTTCTACCTTGATTTACTAAGTGATTGACTAAGGGACCATGTGTATGATAAGTCAACTATGTCAATTTGATAGAGTTTTAACATAGATAGAGTCTCTTGATATATTATAAGAAGACCAAAATTATGTGTACCCACGTACAAAGTAGAGTGGGAAGCAATTTGCTATAGTAATTTGCTAGTTTCTTTCTTTTTTTTTTTTAAATCAATTTTTCCATCGTTTTGATTTACCAAAGGCATGAAATTATAACGAGCATTGAAGAATGATCTACATTTTTCCAATGCTTAAAAAATGTTAGTTTAGAATAAAAATACATAACTAAGAAAATCTTCTGATTTGGTACTAGCATTTTCTCCTCATTCTTACTCTTAATCATATTCTTGCTTTAGGTTTGAAGCTTTGTTTACTGAGCTGGAAAGGAGACAGGCAGAGCTGGGCATTTCTAGCTTTGGTGCCTCTGTCACTACCATTGAAGAAGTCTTCTTTAGGTGAGCAGCAGTGTATAGGAAACACCAAAACAGTGAGTGGGGAAAAGACCACCTCTTAGTTCCCTTTGTAAACTCACCACACTTTCAGATGCACACGTTAAAAATTTAAGAAGTGTAGGGGAGGGGCCTCATGCAATTTCTTTTACAATAAGAACATTGAAAAAAAATCATCACCATCATTTTATAAAGGAACTAGAGGCCTGGTGCATGGATTTGTGCATGGATGGGGTCCCTTGGCTGGGCCAGCAATTGGGCCAATGATCAGGTCGATGATTGGGCTGATCGGGGGACCATCATGAGGTTGGCCAGGATGAGGGGTTGTGGGAGGTTGGTCAGCCAGCCCAATCTGGGGCATAGGGTGGCTAGCTGGGAGAGGGGCTATGGGAGGTTGGCTGGCCAGGGGGTGGGGCCGCAGAAGGTTGGCCTGCTGAGGGAGGTTGGTTGTGGGAACACACTGACCACCAGGGGGCAGCTCCTGCATTGAGCGTCTGCCTCCTGGCCGTCCATGCACATCATAGAGACTGGTCTTCTGGTTATTTGGTCATTCGGTCATTTGGTTGCTTAGGCTTTCACATTGTATGTATAGATATTGTAACTTCTTCAAAGTAGGAGTTAGACCTTAATCTTTAACTTGAATGAGTTCCACTTAGTGAAACATTGTGTTGCCCTTGTTATTCCAGCTTGCCCTTGGTCTGGCAGCAGTCCTATAAGTGGTGCTAGGGAACCACTTGCTCTGCCATATTGCTTTCATATTGCACTCCTTCCAGTCAGCAAGCAAACCAGGAAGTCTTCTGAGCTGGGTGTTGTAACTCATTCTCCAAACAAGATGTATTGGGATAAAATAAAAATGTAATATTTTGTACTTTTTAAATATAGGGTCACTAATATGGAAGATTCACAAACAGACATTGCATCTGTCCAACCTCAGCATCTCTCTCAGATGAGTGAAGCGTCAGTCAAGAACCAGAATAGGAATATGTCAAGAAATGAGGGAGCAGATTCGTTCACTGTGAATGAAAGACCTGCTGTTATGTTTAATACTGGGGTGAGGACCTTTACAGAAAACTGATATATATTCGCTTGGGCACAAGAGGTACATTTTGAAATACTTGGACAAAAGGAGTGTGGAATTCTCAGGCACTGCAGACTCAACCAGATATGGAGCACCCTGTACCATGATCTAATTAATTTCTTAATGCAGAGGAATGTGTTCTAGATAAAGATCTTAATAGTTATTTCTCAGTTGTTTTTGTTTTCTGTTTTAGAATTCTTTTGTTTTTTCAAGTCGATAATCCAGAAATTTGTTAGCTCATTGAAGCTAGTATGAGTTGGAGTGGGCATGATTCTTAATAGTCAAGCATGCACAATATTTTAATTTTTTTTGCAATGGTAATTGATATTATATAAGGAATTGCTATTTAATCACTATGGTTTTCAGTGTGGTAAGTCTGTTTGAGTTGCCAAATATTTCTTTTATTCTCCTTTTTATCCATTCTTCCCATAAAACACTTTGGTTTTACTGACTATAAGAAGACTGAGGAAAATCATTTTATTGAGCCATTTAAGTATGCTATATCAAAATCCAGAACATAAATATCTTATTTAATCCTTATAGCAGAAGTTAGAAAACTTTATGTGAGATGATAAATATATAAGGCTTTGTGGGCCATATGGTCTCTGTTGCAACTACTCAGCCCTGTCATTGTAGCAAAAAGCAACCATAAACGATACTGAAATGAATGGGTATAATTGTGTTGACCCCTACCTTATACAGACAAAAGGCTGTACATACTCTTGTGCGTTATCATTCTATGCTTGAATTATATTCCAAGTATTTAGAAATTTTATGTATGTCTACCATAAAATCCCAGTGTTCATCTTTAATTTCAATTGATTGACCTGTTTAGGTCTATAATGTTCTGTTTCTCTCTTCTTTCTTCAGTGTTCCCTCTACCACCAGCAGTTCTGGGCCATGTTCATAAAAAGGGCAATATTCAATTGGCGCAACAAGAGAATAATTCTTCTGCAGATACTTCCACTTCTAGGATTATTTTTCTTTCTCTCAAGGAATATTACGTATATACATAGTAATGATGATAAGTCTAGACTAATGGATTTGAATCAATATGGTCAAACCATTGTGCCTTTGTCAATTTCTGGGAATTCTAATTTGACTCCGATTTTTTTAAAACATCTTAAAAGTATGCTAGAGCCCGACAAGCACACACTTAAGGAAGTGCAAGGTAAGGCTCATCAAGACAAAGCTTGTTCTTAGATGAAGATATGGTTGTGCAAAGAAGAGTCTTAACTGTATGTGTGGCTTCCTCTTCATTCTTTTCCTCTTCATTCTTTTCACCAATTTTATAGAGGTGGCTCAGAGTCAAGAAATTCGTTCTTTAAGGCTACTGGCCTCACAATGTTAATTATTAGTGGAGGCCTTTTATTTTAGCTGTGGGTTGCTTACATGACACTTATTCTTTTGAGTAAAAAAATTATCAAAGTGCCATGAAATTAAGCATGAATTTTGTTTTGTTGTTCAATATTTGGTCAGAATGTAATGTATTACATGACTCTAGGCCTTCCAGAATAGAATAGAAGCTACTCTTCCATATCCCTCCCGCATCTTTTCCACCATTCGTGTCATTATTTTTTATTTTAGCCATTCTGGTAGGTATGTAGTAATATTTCATTGTTGTTTTAATTTGCTTTCCCTGATGTGAGCATCTTTTTCATGTGTTTATTTTTCAACTGAAATATGTGTTCATGCTTTTTGCTTTTTTAAAATATATTTTTTATTGATTTTTAGAGAAAGAGGCAGGAAGAGGGAGAGAGAGGGGGAGGGGGGGGGAGGACAGGTGTGAGAGAAACAATGATGGCTGCCTATTGTACATATCCCAACCAGGAACTGAACCCGCAACCTCCATATGTGCCCTGACCGGGAATGAAACTGATGGCCTTTCAGTACATGAGAAAACACTCACCCACTGAGCCACATGGCCAGGGTTCTTTTACTTCTTTTAAAAACGTTGGTGTTTTCTCTTACTGTTGAGTTATGAGAGATTTTTATATGTTTTCTCTTATACTGTCAACTGTATTTTCATCATCATAATCAGTTTTCCAGAAAAAAGTTTTATTTTGATGAAGTCCAATTTGTTAAATTTTTCTTTTATGGGTTGTGTATTTTGTGTCAAGTCTGATTTTCTGCATAGCCCTAAATAATGAAGACTTTTCTCATAAAAATGTTCATAGTTTTCTAAAATTCTTACAATTTTATATTTAAGTTTATAATCCATTTCACATTAATTTTAGTATAATGTATACGATGTGCATCAAGGTTAAATTTTGTGCCTATGGACATCCAATTGCTCCTGCAACATTTGTTGAGTGATGATATCCATTTAATATTTTTGTATCTTTATCCAAAATGAGTGGGGCATGTGTAGGTCTAATTTTGGGTTCTCTATTCTACTCATTAATCTATGTCCCTGTTAATTCACCAATAGTGTGCTTAATATATGGTAGACTATTCCTCCTACTTTATTCCTATTTTTCAAAATTGTTTAGTTCCTTTGATTTTTCCATATAGATTTTGTTCCATACATATAAAATAATTTGTGGGAATTTTTATAAGAATTTAATTATATCAATTTGGAAGAATGATTATGGGTTTCCAATTCATGAACATAAAGTGTGTCTTCATTGAATTAGAACTTTTAAATTTCTTTAATCAATGTGGTGTACTTTTCATCAATGAATCCTGTGCATATTTTCTTAAATTTATAGCTAACTATTTCCTTTTTTGAACAGACTTAAATGACATTGTATTTTTAATTTTGGTGTCCATACATTTATTCTAATGTATAGAAAGCAATTGGTTTTTATGTTATCTTGTACCCTGCAACCTTGGTGAACTCACTTATTAAAGCTAGAATTTTTGTTGATTCCTTGAGATTTTTCTTGAAAGTCAGTTATGTCATCTGAAATTAATAGTATTATTTCTTTATTTATGGTCTATATGCCTCTTTTATTCTGTTCATCTTTATTGCACTAGACACAATCTCGAGCACAATGTTGAATCAGAGTGATGAAAGTGGACATTATTTCCCTGTTCTCAGTCTCAGGGGGAAAAGTCTAGTTTTTCACCATTAAGTATAATGTTAGCAGTAGAGATTATGTACATGTTCTATATAAAGTTGAGGAACTTCAGCAATATTGCCATATTCTTATCACGAGTGAGTACTGAGTTTTTTCAAAAGTTTTTTTTCTTCTGCATAGGTTGATATTATTATGTAATTTTTATTCTTCAGCCTATTAATACGGTGAATGACATTGATTGATTTTAAATACAGAACTGCATCTCTAAAGTAGATCCCACTTGGTCATGGTGTTTTATTCTTTTTTTATATTGCTGAATATTTTTTGCTAATATTTTTCAAGGAGATTTACACCTATATTCATGAAAGATACTGGTCTGTATTTTAATTCTTGTACTTTTGCATGGTTTTTCTATCAGGGTATTACTAGCTTCATAAAATAAATTGAGAAATGTTCCCTCCTTCTCTGTTTCCTGAAACATATTATCTATAATTAGTGTTTATTTTTCCACAAATATTTTTTAGAATTCTCTAGTCAAAACATCTGGACCTGATAGTGCTTTTGAGCCTGCCCATCTTCCACATGCCCAGAGTTGTACTGATACCCCTTAAGTCACAGTAAAATCTTGCCATCACATTAAACAACATATATCCAGATCTGGATATTCATTTTGGGGGAAATTTTTTAATTTATAAATTAAGTTTCCTTAATAATTATTCATTAATCTCTATTATATTGGGAGAGGTAAGCAATAGTTTATGTTTTGAGGAAGTAGTCCGTTTCATCTAAATGTGCATACAGTTGTTCATAGTATTACTTTATTATCGATATGTGAATATCTATAGTGATTTCCCATGTCATTGAGAATATTGTTAACTAATGTTTTCATTCTTATTTTCCTTTATGTTTCTTCTTCATTTTTTATTGTGCCATTTGCTTATTTTTTTTGAATCAACCTATCTTCTAGTTTCCTATCTACTCTTCATTTGTATCCAACCAATATAAGTTATATGTTGAATCCTTAATTGTAATTAATATGTGTTTTTCAATTCTAACATCAACATTTATTCATTCTATGCACACTAGTTCTCTGGTGAATTTCCTATTTCTAATGCCTAGTTTACCTGTGGATCTGCTTCTCTTATTTGTGCTTTTTTCTTGGTTCTGTTTTTTGGTATACCTAGAAATTTTCTTATTGTATACCAGATATTGTGTGTGAAGGCTATAAATAATCTGCATGAAGTTGTATTCTCCTGAGGAAGTTTACTTTCTGATGGCCAGTAAGATTAAGGACAGATGTAAATCCAACCATGGATTTAAGTGATTTGATACTGTATTGAAATTGCTATAAGGACTGGTCTATTTCTTACTCAGCCTTACTCATAAGCTATAGCTCTTCATGAACTCTATTGAGAACTAGAGGATTTACCACAAGGCACCACCACCATTAATAGCTCTAAAGTGCCTTAAAAGGAAAAGGCACACAAAATGAATGCATTTTCATTCCTTCCAAGGTCTTGGACCCCAAATGTTTATTTCTTTCCTAGATATATGATACCTTAAAATAGGTGATTTCTCATTTCTTTTATCCATTTTCTCACAGGAAGTTTTTGCTGAAAGATAAGCAATAAAATCCATAAGTGAAAGTACTCATAGATAAATTTAAGACAGATAAGTAAGTATAGAGAGTCTATACAGGCCAACTGTGTTTTCTCACTGGAGTAGGAATTTAGATTATGGACAATTAAGTGATTAAAGAGAATGGCAAATATTTGAAATAATCATTTTCAGAAAACTGAAAGGGATAATAACCAAGTAAAATTAGTTGCTCTTCTTCCTGAACATATATTGCACTTTGGACAAACTGACCAGTATTGCATCCTTATCCTAGGTGACCTACTAAAATATTTGATGGAAAATGAAGATTGTATTCGCTTATGCATTGTTGCATTTTCCATTGAGGTGGAGAAAGATAAAATAACATTTACTGGTCTGTTCAACAATAAAGCATACCACTCACCATCCCTGTCCTTGGCAATGCTAGACAATATTCTTTTCATGTCAACTTCTGGCCCCGATGCTTCCCTAACAGTCATCAATAAACCTCAGCCAACCTCTGCTTATGAGAAACGCAGATCAATGTATGTTTTTCTATTCATTAGAATAAAATTTTATACTTAAATGCTTTTATACAATGTAGATGATATCTCTATGATTAAAAATAGCAATTGATAGAAATTTATATTTTCTGCTGTTGACTTTTTTATTTATATATCTACGTTTGTTCCTTCTTTTCTAGACTTTTAGATGGAAAGGAAGTGGCCAACAATATACATCTTGGGATGGCATTTTTGCTCAGTGGCTTTTGTATCCTGACAGTGACTGAGAGAATCACTAAAGCAAAGCACATCCAGTTTCTGAGTGGTGTCCATGTCCTTGTATACTGGCTTTCTGCTCTACTGTGGGATCTCATCATCTTCTTCATTGCCTGCTGCCTACTGCTGGTGAGTGTTAAATAAAGATTTTTTTGAGAGTTTCCTTATTTTCTGTACTCTGTGGAAATTTGCTACTCTCCAATTATATCATAAACCTAACTCTGCTCATTATCTTAGAAAACATATTGAAATGTGTACTGTATTTTCCGGCGTATAAGACGACCTTTGAAACGAAAAAAGGTCAACCGAAAATCGGGGGTCGTCTTATACGCCGAGTATATCCCAAAAAACATCTCGATATGCCGCTAAACGAATTTTCCAACTCGATCCTGAAAATCGTCTGGATATGCCGTTAAACGAATTTTCCAACTGCATCCCGCACCAATCACTGCAAGCTGCTCGGACCGCCTCTCTAACTCAGCCAATCCAAGCAGGCTTTTTATGAATGCAAATTATACATGTTCTGTACCCGAAGCTACATTGTGTTCTAATAAAAAGCCTGCTCAGATTGGCCAGAGTCAGAGAGGCTGTCTATTATAACCTTTGAACCTTTGCTTGTTGTGATTGGCTCACCATGGTACATACAGTTGCAGCACAGGAACGTTCTGTGTAGCCAAAGCTGCTGTATCAGGACACATACAGTGAGTTAAAAGGTACCGTAATAGAACATTCTGTGTGTAGCTGAAGCTACAGTACTGTATAACCCCGGCCTAAAAGATTAGTGGGTGTACAGCAAATGGCTTGTAGAAAAGAACTCATCATGGCTCCAGCAAGAAGAAGGAAATTTGTAGCCAGTTTCAAACTGAAAGTTATAAACTTTGCCAAGGAACACAATAACTGTGCTGTGGCAAGACAATATGGAGTAACAGAAAAGATGGTCCGAGACTGGAAAGCAAACGAAAATGCATTAAAGAGTATGCCAAGGAGTAAGTGTGCATTAAGAAGAGGCACCCCTTATTGGCCAGAACTCGAAAAGCATGTAGCAGACATGGTTCTTGAGCATCGTCAAAAGGGTTATGTAGTGACACGAAACAAAATACATATGTTTGCACTTCAGTGGGCCAAATCTAACCCAGATAACAGCAAAGGATTTAAGGCCACTGTGTCCTGGAGTACTAGGTTCTTGGAAAGGCACAATCTGGTACTGAGGCAAAAGACCAAAATTGCACAAAAATTACCTGCAGATCTTGACGGCAAAGTAAGTCTTTTCCATCAATATGTAATACAACAGCACAAGAAACATGGCTATGCATTAAGTCAGATCGGAAATATGGATGAAACTCCTATGAATTTTGATATGGTTGGAAATAAAACTGTTAATCCAAAAGGTGAAAAAACAGTGTTAATTAAAACAACAGGACATGAGAAGTCCAGTTTTACAGTGGTACTAGCATGTACAGCTGATGGTGCCAAACTAAGACCAATGATTTTTTTTTTCTTTAAAAAAAAAGTTTTTTTAATTGGCATATAACAGTTTAGTAGTTTCATGTGTACAACATAATAAATAAATATATATATATATATATATATATATATATATATATATATGTACACATACACACACACACACTTTATATATATGATGGTCACCACAACAAACCTAGTTCACTTTCATCACACACATAATTATTTTTCTTATGTTGAAAACTTTTAAGGTTTGCTCTCTTAGCAACTTTCAAATATACAATAAAGTATTATTAACCATAGTCACTATGCTATACATTATATCCTAATGACTTATTTAATTTATAACTGGAAATTTTCACCTTTTGATCATCTTTTTTTTTCTTAAGAGTTTTGTGCATTATTTTCCCCCCATTTATTTATTTATTTATTTGTTTGTTTGTTTATTTGTTTTTACATATTTTATTGATTTTTTTGCCCCCCTCCCTCCCTCCAACATATCCCCTCCCCCCCCCAGTGTTTTATGTCCATTGGTTGTACTTATATGCATGTATACAAGTCCTTCAGTTGATCTATTATCTCCCCCAGATCCTCCTCCCCTCCCCACTGTAATTTAACAATCTGCTTGTTGATTTATATCTATCTTTTGGTTCATCAGTTTATAATGATCTTTATTATGCACAAATGAGTGGGCTCATGTGGTGTTTCTCTTTCATTGATTGGCTTATTTCACTCAGCATGATGTTCTCCAATTCCATCCAGGTTGCTGCAAATGATGAGAATTCCTTCTTTTTTATGGCAGCATTGTATTCCATTGTGTATATGTACCATGGTTTTTGGATCCAATCATCTGCTGACGGGCACCTAGGCTGTTTCCAAATTCTGGCTATTATAGATTGTGCTGCTATGAACATAGGGGTGCATAAATCCTTTCTGATTGGTGTTTCTAGTTTCTTGGGATATATTCCTAGGAGTGGGATTACTGGGTCAAATGGGAGTTCCATTTTCAGTTTTTTGAGGAAACTCCACACTGTTCTCCACAGTGGGTGCACCAGTCTGCATTCCCACCAGCAGTGCACGAGGGTTCCTTTTTCTCCGCAACCTCGCCAACACTTGTCGTTTGTCGATTTGTTGATGTTGGCCATTCTGACAGGTGTGAGATGGTACCGCATTGTTGTTTTGATTTGCATCTCTCGTATAATTAGTGACTTTGAGGATGTTTTCATGTGCCTTTTGGCCTTCCTTCTGTCTTCTTTTGAAAATATTCTATTTAGGTCCATTGCCCATTTCTTAATTGGATCATTCACCTTCCTTTTATTTAGTTGTATCAGCTGTCTGTAGATGTTGGAGATTAAACATTTATCAGTGGTGTTATTTGCAAATATGTTCTCCCACACCGTGGGCTTTCTTGTTGTTTTGTTGATGGTTTCTTTCACTGTAAAAAAGCTTTTTATTTTGATGTAGTCCCATTTGTTTATTTTCTCTTTAGCTTCCATTGCCCTAGGGGTAGTATCAGTGAAGAAGTTCTTTTGGCATATGTCTGAGATTTTGCTGCCTGTGGATGCTTCTAGTATTTTTATGGTTTCCCATCTGATGTTTAAGTCCTGTATCCATTTTGAGTTTATTTTTGTGTATGGTGTAAGTTGGTGATCTAGTTTCATTCTTTTGCATGTGTCTGCCCAATTTTCCCAACACCATTTATTGAAGAAACTGTCTTGACTCCATTGTATATTCGTGCTTCCTTTGTCAAATATTAATTGAACATATTGATTTGGGTTGATATCTGGGTTCTCAATTCTATTCCATTGATCTATATGTCTGTTCTTGTGCCAGTACCAGGCTGTTTTGAGAACAGTGGCTTTGTAATACAGTTTGAAGTCTGGTATTGAGATCCCTCCTACTTTACTCTTCTTTCTCAGGATTGCTGTGGCTATTCTGGGTCTTTTATTGTTCCAAATGAACTTTTGGAGAGTTCTTTCTAGGTCAGTGAAATATGCCCTTGATATTTTAATGGGGAGTGCATTGAACCTATAGATTGCTTTAGGAAGTATGGACATTTTGATGATGTTGATTCTACCAATCCATGAACATGGTATGTTCTTCCATCTCCTTACATCATCCTCTATCTCTTTTTTCATTGTCGTGTAATTTTCTGCATATAGATCCTTTACCTCCTTAGTTAAATTTATTCCTAGGTATCTTAATTTTTTTGGTACGATGGTAAATGGAATTGCTTTTTTAGTCTCTGTTTCTGTAGTTTCACTGTTGGTGTATAGAAATGACATGGATTTCTTGGCATTAATTTGGTATCCTGCTACATTGCCAAATTCATTTATTAAGTCAATTAGTTTCTGAATGGAGTCTTTTGGGTTTTTTATGTACAATATCATGTCATCTGCAAATAAGGATAACTTTACTTCTTCTTTTCCAATTTGGATGCCTTTTATTTCCTCCTCTTGTCTAATTGCAATGGCTAGTACTTCCAGTACTATGTCAAACAGGAGTGGCGAGAGTGGGCATCCCTGCCTTGTTTCTGTTCTTAGAGGGAATGGTTTTAGTTTTTGCCCATTGAGTATAATGTTGGCTGTGGGTTTATCATATATAGCTTTTATTATGTTGAGGTATGATCCTTGTACTCCCACCTTGTTAAGAGTTTTTATCAGGAAAGGGTGTTGGATTTTATCAAATGCTTTTTCTGCATCAATTGATATGGCTATATGATTTTTATCTTTCAATTTGTTTATGTGATGTATCATGTTTATTGATTTGAGGATATTGTACCAACCTTGCATTACTGGAATAAATCCGACTTGGTCATGGTGTATGATCTTTGTGATGCTCTGCTGGAGGCGATTTGCTAGAATTTTGTTGAGGATTTTGGCATCTATGTTCATGAGGGATATTGGCCTGTAATTCTCTTTCATTGAGTTGTCTTTTTCTGGTTTTGGTATTAGGGTGATGCTGGCTTCACAGAAGGAGTTTGGAAGTGTTCCTTCCTTTGAATTTTTTGTGAAAGTCTGAGGAGGATAGGTTTTAGTTCTTCCTTGAATGTTTGGTAAAACTCTCCTGTGAAGCCATCTGGCCCTGGGCTTTTGTTTGCTGGAAGCTTTCTGATGACTGTTTCAATATCTTCCCAAGTCACTGGTGTATTGAGATTTTTGATTCTTCCTGATTGAGTTTTGGAAGTTTGTATTTTTCTAGGAATATGTCCATTTCCTCCAGGTTGTTCAGTTTGTTGGAATAGAGTTGTTCGTAGTATTTTGTAACAATCCTTTGTATTTCGGTGGGGTCTGTTGTTATTTCACCTCTTTCATTTCTGATTTTGTTTATTTGGGTCCTCTCTCTTTGTTTCTTGGTTAGCCTGGCTAGAGGTCCATCTATCTTGTTTATTCTTTCAAAGAACCAGCTCTTGGTTTTGTTGATCATATATATTGTTTTTTTGGTCTCTATGTCGTTTATCTGTGCTCTGATTTTTGTTATTTCCTTCCTTCTGCTTACACTGGGCTTTTCTTGTTGCTCCTTTTCTAACTCTTTGAGTTGTAGAGTTAGATCATCTGTTACCCTTTTTTCTAGTTTTTTGCAATAGGCTTGTAAGAATATGAACTTCCCTCACAAAACTGCTTTTGCTGTGTCCCATAGATTTTGGATTGTTGTGTTTTCATTGTCATTTGTTTCCAGGATGTTTTTAATTTCTTCCTTGATTTCTCTGGTAACCCAGTCCTTGTTTAATAGCATGCTGTTTAGTCTCCATGTGTTTGCTTTCTTTGGATTATTTTTATTGTAGTTAATTTCCAGTTTTATGCCATTATGGTCTGAGAAGATACTTGATATGATTTCTATCTTCTTGAATTTGAAGAGACTTTGCCTATGTCCCAAAATATGGTCTATCTTTGAGAATGTCCCATGTGCACTTGAGAAGAATGTATATTCTGTGGCTTTGGGGTGCAGTGTTCTGAAGATGTCAATTAATTCCATCTGGTCTAGTGAGTCATTTAGGATTGATATTTCTTTGCTGATTTTTTGTTTAGATGATTTGTGGAAGGGTGACAGTGGGGTATTAAAATCTCCTACTATGATTGTATTGCTATTAATCTCTCTCTTAATGTCCTCCAGCATTTTTTTTATGTATTTGGTTGCTTCTGTATTGGGTGCATATATATTTACCAGGGTTATTTCTTCTTGTTGGATTGTTCCCTTTAGAATTATGAAGTGGCCTTCATTATCTCTTATTATGTCCTTCACTCTGAGATCTAATTTGTCAGATATAAGTATTGCTACCCCAGCTTTTTTTTCATTTCCATTTGCCTGGAAAACTTTTTTCCATCCCTTCACCCTCAGTCTGTGTGCATCTTTTTTTCTGAAGTGGGTTTCTTGTAGACAACAGATGTATGGGTCTTGTTTTCTTATCCAATCTGTTACCCTATGTCTTTTGATTGGAGCATTTAATCCATTTACATTTAAGGTTATTATTGATAGGTACACATTTGATGCCATTTTTATTCTATACCCGTGTTCCTTCTTCACTTCTTATTTCTTTATTTTTACAGTAGACCCTTTAGCATTTCTTGCATTGCTGGTTTGGTGGAGATAAATTCCTTCAGTCTTTTTTTGTCTGTGAAGCTCCTGATTTCCCCTTCAATTTTGATTGATAGCCTTGCTGGGTATAGTATTCTTGGATTCAGACCCTTCCTTTGCATGACTTTGTATATTTCATCCCATTCCCTTCTGGCCTGAGAAGTTTCTGTTGAGAAATCAGTTGCTAGTCTGATGCGGGTTCCTTTGTATGTAACATTCTGTCTCTCTCGCTGCTTTTAAGATTCTTACTTTGTCGATGTTGTTTGCCCATTTAATTATAATGTGTCTTGGAGTCTGTCTTCTGGGATTCATTTTGCTTGGGACTCTGCGAGCATCTTGGATTTGTGTGGTTTTTTTCTTCTCTATTTCAGGAAAGTTTTCTGTCATTATTTCTTGAAATACTTTTTCCATGTCTACCTCAGTTTCCTTTCCTTCTGAAACCCCTATTATTCGAATATTATTTTGTTTTGTATTGTCCCAAAGCTCCCATAGGCTCTCCTCCTGCTTTTTAATCTTTTTTTCTAGAAGCTGCTCTACTTGGGTATTTTTTTCCATCTTATCTTCTAGCTCACTTATGCGGTCCTCTGCTTCATCTAGTCTACTCTTGATGCTTTCTATTGAGTTCTTCATGGTGGCGATGTCATTTTTCATTTCTTCTTGGTTCTTCTTCAATTCCTCATGGTTCTTCTTCAATTCCTCATGGTTCTTCCTCATTTCTTCTTGGTTATTGTCAAATTTCTCTTCCATTCTTTTTAGCCATCCTATGATCATTATTCTGAATTCTTGCTCTGGTAGGCTGCTTACCTCTTGCTCGTTTACTTCCTTTTCTGGTGATGCCTGCTTTTCTTTCATGTGCAGACTATGTTTTTGTCTCCCCATGGCCTCTCTTCTCAGGATGTCTGGTTATGTGGTGTTCCTTCTCCTGCGTTGATTTAAAGGTACAAAATACAACACTACCTGGTACAACACAAGAGGCACTTAACAGGAATGTATTTACAATATTATTAACCTCTAATAAAGGTGACCACTAGAGAAAGGCAACTTAGGGGATAGGAGAGAAGGAAGAAAGGTAAAAATAAAATAAAAAAAATTTAAAAAAGTAAAAATTAAAATTAAAAAAAATTAAGTAAATAAAATTTAAAAAATGAGGGATAAATAGATAGAAAAAGAGGGGAAAAAGTAATGATAAAATGAAGTTGGAAAACAGGGAAAAAAAGAAAGGAGAGAGAGAGAGAGAGAGAGAGAGAGAGAGAGAGAGAGAGAAGAAGCAAACTAAAAGAGAAATGGGAAACAAACTATATATATGTGGAGAAAATTGCCATAGAACAACCACTGAACCCAGCCAATGCCAGTAACAATACTTGGAGATTAATACAAACTACAATATCCCCTATTATTAAGTAAGGCTATGATATACAGAAGTAAAAGAAACAAACAAAAACAGGATTTTTTAAAAAAAAAAATACAAAGCAACAATAACAACACAGTAATAAGTATAACAATTTCACTAACAAGCATAAAAATTCACAATAATCAACCTTCACACAAACAATGCGAAAAGGATAGAGGGGAGAAGAGTTTTTTTTTTTGTTTGTTTGTTTTTTAACTAGTTAATATTGTGCAGAGATTGGTATTTATACACTTGGATCAGGGGTTGGAAATTAGGTCTATAAGTATAGTGAGAGTTTTAGCAGGGTGTATACAGAAAGAATAGAGGAAAAACTAAAGCTGGAAAGGGATAGGATAAACCGTAGACTAAAAGGGTAAAGTTTAGTAAGAGAGTGATGGTGTAAAGGTCGAGTTGAGATAGGGTTGAATGATGCTATAGTAGAGATTAAAATAGAATGAAGGTTACTCCCAATGTAAAATAAAGAAAAAATAAAATGGTACTGGAGAGGGGGAAAAAAAATGCAAAATAGCAGTAGTAATAGTGATGATAGAGATTGAAAAATGTAATAATTAAAAAGGTAAAATCAAGTAAGGAAAAAAGAAAAAAAATCGTTTCTTAAGTAAAATATATAAAAAATGAAGATTAAATAAAAGATGTAAAAAATGAAAATAAAATAATAGTAAAATTAGCATAAAAATGTCCAGTAGTGGTCATTCACTTCCTCTGTTAATGTATTTGGCACTCCTGATTCTCGGCCCAGACAGTCTTGCAGTTCCCAGCATTTCACTGCACCTCAAATTTGTAAGGTAATCCTTAATTTTAAGTAGGCTATATCTTAGTTATTTGTGTCTATTTATTTTTGATTAATTAAAAGATAAAAGAAAAGAAAAGAGAAAAAAAAGAAAAAAGGCAGTTTGTAATTCAGCTCTTAGGTGTCAGTGTTACCGGTTTGACCTCCCAGTCTTTTTGGTTGCTCTGGCCTTCTTTCTCTGTGGCTCTAGCTGGCAGGGGGCCAGCTGGCTCCCAGACTATCTCTTCTGGTACAGATCCCTTGTTTCTAGGAAGGCAATTTCCCCCTGCAACTTCCCCAGATATGCCCAACTGGGCAGTCCTTCCCTAGTATTCAGAAGCAAGGGGGTGAAGGGGATCAGGCACCAAGGTGTCCAGACGTTCCGCCCTTGGCGAAACAGCCGAGATTCTTAACACTCTGTCCCGTGACCCCTGGCGTTTTAAAAAAGTCCCGCTTCTGGGGAGGATTACGTCAAACCCAGCACTAGGTGTCGCTGCAGCCTTCTTTGGGTGCCGCTTGGGGGGCGGTAGTGGGCGCTCCCAGCTACAGTGGGGGAGGGGCTGGAGCTCCCCGGCTACCGTAGCTGCCTGCACCGCGGGACCCCGGTCCCCCAGGCTGTCCCCGCAAACTCTGACCTTTCCGTGGGTGACGAAGAACTCCCCGGAATCCACGCGCCCGCGCCGATTCGGGCATCTCAGTTGCTCGATGGACCTCCCCGCTGTGGGCTTTCCAGGCCTCAGAGAGGCTCCTCCTTTCCTGGTAAGATGGCGCTGCCTTCCCTCCGGCAGAGCTCGCCGGGAGAGCTAGCCGCGGCTGCTGCAGTGCTGGCCTCTTGGTCAGGAAATCCTGTCCAGCGGACCTTTCCTTACCTTCCTAGCGAATTCTGAAGCCCCTTAGCTACCAATCAACATTCCCTGAGCGACTCAGATGCTGTTTCTATCTGTTCTGGGACCAGAGTCAGAACAAGTCCAACTGTTCAGTCGCCATCTTCAAGCTCCGCCCCCTTTTGATCCCCAATGATTATTTTTAAAAGAAAAACAATGCCGAAAATCAAGTTCCCTATTGGAGTTTTTGTACATGTGAATGAAAAAGGATGGATGGATGAAGAAGGGGTAAAGCTATGACTTGATAATGTATGGAGTAGGCGACCAGGTGGACTTTGTCAAGAACGTAGCCTACTGGTGTGGGATATGTTCAGGGCTCATTTAACTACCAGCACAAAGAACAGGCTGGCAAGAAAAAACACAGATGTGGCAGTTATTCCTGGAGGATTGACATCATTGGTACAGCCACTGGATGTGTGCCTAAACAAGCCATTTAAAGATCGCATTAGAGAACAGTGGAATGAGTGGATGGTTAGTGGCGAAAAGTTATTCACAAAAGGAGGAAACATGCATGCGCCACAATTGGATGTTTTGTGTAACTTTGTCATAAAAGCCTGGAATGATATTACTGAAGAAACAGTAATCAGAACTTTCAAGAAGTGTGGCATATCAAATTCTTTGGATGGTATGGAGGATGACTCCTTGTGGCAAGATGAAGGGGAAGCCGAAGCTGAAGCCACACCATCTGATTTGGAATTTGATCCATATGATGACTGTCTTACAAATGTACCACAAGAGGTCATTGATGAACTTATGATGTCAGAATAAGAACATGATGAGGATTTTGAAGGATTTTAAGCTCACAATGCTCCTCTGCCTAGAAAAACCTCTTATCATCCCAGTCAGTCACAAACAAGCGTTTTCTGCAAGTTCTTCATGTAATTTTCTTTCCAGATGATGCCATCATTGTTAATGTTCTCTTTTGGATTTCTTGTTTCTTGGTCAAGTTCATGGCATTGCCATTTGTGAAGAGACCTTCCATTTATTGTATCAATGTACGGTATATTACGCTATGTTTGAAAAATGTCAATCATTAAAAATTTAATTAAAAAAAGAACTGGTGTTGCCTCAGAAGTGGGAGGTAGTCTTATACTGCGAATATAGGCCTAAACCTATGTTTTAACTGTAAAATTAGGGGGTCGTCTTATACACCGGAAAATACGGTATAAATTTTAATTAAGAGACATGTGAAAGAAAATCTTTGGAACTCATAAATGATTTTTATCCTCACCCAATGATATGCTTATTGGTTTTAGAGAGAGAGAAAGGAAGAGATAAAGAGCTAGGGAGGGAGGGAAGGAGAGAGAGAGAGAGAGGGAGAGAGAGAGAGAGAAGTGAAACAGAAACATCAAGGAATTACCTGTCATATGCACCCTGATCATATTAAACCCCCAGCCTAAGTATGTTCCCTGACCAGAAATCAAACCCATAATCATTTGGTGTATGGGATGGCACTTAATCTGACTGAGCCACCAAGCCAGGGCCATAATAATTTTATTAGCTAAATTATATCCCCCAAAATTTATATGTTTATGTTCTAAACACCAGTTCTTTAAAAATATAACTATATTTAAAGATGGGGCTTTCAAATAGTTATTATTTGCATTTAAAATTCAAGTTAAAATGAAGCAGTTATAGTGGGTCCCAATTCAATCTGATTGATGTCCTTTTTATGAAGAGAAAATTTAAACATATAAAAAGACAAGGTAGTATAAACCATCCAAGCACTGCAGCAACTAGAAAGAAAATTTAAAAAGCAGGAGGAGAACTAATGGAGCTTTGGAACAATACAAAACAAAACAAAACAACAACAACAAATCCATATAATAGGGGTTCGAGAAAGGGAAGAAGTGGAGCAAGGAATAGGAAGCCTGTTTGAAGAAATAATGACAGAAAATTTCCCTGCTATTGGGAAGAAATGAATAACCACACAAAGCTAAGAAGCACACAGAGTCCCAAACAAGATGAGCTCAAAAAGACCAACACCAAGACACATCATAATTAAATTGTTAAACATCAATGACAAAGTAAGAATTTTAAAGGCTGCCAGAGAGAAACAGAAAATTACCTACAAGGGATCTTTGATTAGACTATCAACTGATTTCTCAACAGATACACATCACGCCAGAAGGGAATGGGATGAAATATATGAAGTGATGCAAGGTAAGGGACTGAATCCAAGAATACTATACCCAGCAAGGCTATCATTCAAAATTGAAGGTGGAATCAGGAGCTTCACAGACATAAAGGGACTGAGTTTATTACCACCAAGCCAGCAATGCAAGAAATACTAAAGGGACTACTTTAAAAGGAAATAGAATTAGAAGAAGGAAAAGAGGCATAAAGAATAAAAATGGTGACAAACAAGTACCTATCAATAATAACCTTAAACATAAATGGATTAAATGCTCCAATCAAAAGACCTAGGGAAGCTGAAAGGTTAGTAAATACTCCCAAATACATAAAAAATACTCTGGAAGATATCAAGGGAGAGATCAACAGTAGTATAATCATGTTATGGGACTTTTTAATACCCTATTGACATCACTGGATAAATCCTCTAAATAAAAAATCAGCAAAGAAACATCAATCCTAAATAACTCACTAGATCAGATGGAACTAATTGATATCTTCAGAATATTTTACTCCAAAAGCTACAAAATATACATTCTTCTCAAGTGCACATGGGACATTTTTAAAGATAGACCACATATTAGGACATAGGCAAAGTCTCTTCAAATTCAAGAACTTTGAAATCATATCAAGCATCTTCTCAGATCACAATATCATAATATTATAAATTAACTACAATAAAAACAACAAAATTCAAACACTTGGAGGCTAAATATCATGTTATTAAATAATGATTGGGTTACCAAAGAGATCAAAGAAGAAATAAAAATAATTCTGCAAATAAATGACAAGGAAAACACAACAATCCAAAAATCTATGAGACACAGTGAAAGCAGTCCTGAAGGAAGTTCATAGCATTATAGGCTTACCTCAACTCTCCCCCTCCCCCACCCAACCCCAAAAAAGACCAAGGAAAACTGATAATAAATTATCTAACTCTACAACTTAAATAATTTGAAAGAGAGCAACAAGAAAATCCTAGAGTGAGCAGAAGGAAGGAAATAATAAAGATCTGAGTGGAAATAAATGACATAGAGACAAAAAAAAAAAAGACAAAAAAAAACTATACAAAAAATCAATAAAACCAAGTGCTGATTCTTTGAAAGGATCGAGATGAGTGGATTAAAAACCAGTGGTATACCAGTAATCCCACTTCTAGGAATATATCCCAAGAAACTAGAAACACCAATCAGAAAGGATATATGCACCCCTATGTTCATAGCAGCACAATCTACAATAGCCAGAATTTGGAAACAGCCTAGGTGCCCATCAGCAGATGATTGGATCCAAAAACTATGGTACATCTGCACAATGGAATACTATGCTGCCATAAAAAATAAGGAATTCTCATCATTTGCAGCAACCTGGATGGAATTGGAGAACATCATGCTGAGTGAAATAAGCCAATCAATGAAAGAGAAACACCACATGACCTCACTCATTTGTGGATGATAAAGAACATTATAAATTGATGAACCAAGAGACAGATATAGAGACAGTAAAACAACAGGCAGACTGTCGAATTACAGTGGGGAAGGGAGGAAGATCTGGGGGAGATAGTAGATCAGCCGAAGGACTTGTGTACATCCATATAGGTACAACCAATGGACATGGAACTCTGGGGAGGGAGGGTATTTACGGGAGGGAGGGAGGGGGGCAAAAATAAAAAAATAAAAAAAAAATCAATAAAATATATTAAAAAAAAAAAGAAAAAAAAAGAAAAGAATTTCCATAATATCAAATTCCCTCTTGAAAAAAAAATCTTAGAAAGGGGTCACATTGCAAGCAAATGTACAATTTTCCAGTGAATCCATTACAGTTATCTTTGGAAAATAAATCACCCTTTCTTTGGTTGAGCAAAAAAAAACAAAAACAAAAAAAAACCAAAAAAAAAACCACAAAAAACAGTGGTATATCTACACAATGGAATAATATGAGAAGGAACTCTTACCATTCACAACAATGTGGATAGATCTGGAGAGCATTATCCTAAGCGAAATAAGCCAATTGGAGGAAGATAATTATCACATGATCTCACTAATTTGTGGAATATAATGAACAAGGTAAACTGATGAACAAAAATATAACCAGTCATAGAAGCATGTAACAGACCATCCAACCTAAGAGGGAAGGTAGGGGAGGGAAGTAAGTGTTCAACCAAAGGACTTGTATGGGTGCATAACCAGTGGACACAGACAGTAAGGGGTGAGGGCATGTGCTGGGGAGCGGGAGTGGTTGGAGAGAAGTCAATGGGGGAAAAAGGGCACTTACTTTAAACAACAAAGAATTTAAATGAAGGGGGGAAAAACAAATCTCATCTCGGGTTGTCTGATAATGGTGCAAGTTGTGGTGTGCTTGTGGTTCTGGCTCTTGTGCTCTTGTGGAAAGGGGCGCCTGAGGTCTCACTGGCCTGCACTCACTGTAAGATCCCAGAGTCCATGGCCTGGGAGGAAGGGGTCTCTGGGCCTGAGGTAGTGTGATTCTGGCCAGTGTGGTGTGACTCTTGCTGGGGTAATGTCACTCTGCAAATCACTGTGAGGGTCCCAGAGCCTGTGATGGTGGGAGGAATGTGTCCTGTAGTCTGTGGATGCTACAGCCGGGACTCTGGCCAGAGTGATCTCACTTTGAGAATCACAGGGGGAAGGAGGGTAAAAGGGGAGAGGGGACAGGAGCCAGCAGTTGGGAATGCAGAAATCTTGGAGTCTGTAGCGGAAACAGCACAACCTTGACCAGAGAGGCAGCACGGGAGGGGCAAGTCATGGGGTCTGCTGCTAGAGCCTTCTATCCTCAGCTGAAGAGGCACACACTCAGCAACTCATGAGGGGCCCAAAGTCCAGAGGCCTGGGAAGTGGTAGTGGCAGGTTCTACAGCTGAAGCCGTGTACCCTTGCCTGCAGAGATGCACACTCAGCAACTCATCGATAGGCCCAGGATCCAGTGGCCCAGAAAGCAGTATTCTTGGTATCTGTTGCTGGAGCAGCATGCTTACAGTGTTCAGAATCCAGCCTGGGAGGGGAAGTCGCGGGCCTTGCTGGGATGGGGCAACTGTGGTGGCCAGGAGCCATGAGCCAGGAGGTGGACGTCCTGGGTTCTGCAGGTATGCACTGAGGCAGCATGAACTTGGCTGGGGTGGCTGTAGTGTCCAAGGCAATCTGGGTGGTGGTGAGGCTGGGTTCCTAGTGGAGGCCATTCTCCTCTTCAAAATGGCATGGGCTCCATGCGCAAGGCCCATATCCCAGGGAGTGCCCACAGCAGTGGCAGGGGCTCCCCGTCCATGAGAGCCTGGTCTGCCATCCCCTGAGACTTGAGATATCTGTCTCCCCCAACCCACACCACACATGTCCACACACGCCCTTTCACTCCCTCATTCACAACCTCTCCCTCACTGCTGTCCTGCCAGCTGCCATCTTCTCATCTCCTACAAAGCATCATTAAAAGAGATTGCAAAAAGCCTGATCAGTGTTGAGAATTGGCCTATGAACCAGTAGGTCACGGGTCAATTCCTGGTCAAGGCACTTGCCCAGGTTGTGGTCTCGATCACCAGTAGAGGTCATGCAGGAGGCAGCCAATCAGTGATTCTCTGTCATCATTCATGTTTCTATCTCTCTCTCTCCTACTCCCTTCCTCTCTGAAATAAAGAAAAATCTATTTAAAAATTTTTAAAAGGTTGAAAGAGATAGAATTAAATGGGAAGATATTCCGTGTTCATGGATTGGAAAAATAAACATAGTTAAATCTACATATAGATTTAATGCAATCCCCATGAAAATCCCAATTCCAGTTTTAAAAGAAATAGAACAAAAACATAATCAGATTTGTAAGGAATCACAAAACAACCCAAGTAGCCAAAGCAATCCTGAGAAAAAAGAATGAAGCTGGAGGTATCACACTTCAAATTATACTAAAGGACAATGATAATCAAATAGCATGGTATTGGCAGAAAAACAGATACACAAAGTAATGTAACAGATTTGGGAGTGCAGAAATAAAACCACATGTATATCGGCAAATAATTTTTTACAAGGAGCCAAAACATACAATGGAGTAAGGAAAGCCTCTTCAATAAATGGTGCTGGGAGAATTGTAAAGATAGATGCAAAAGAATGAAAGTAGAATATAGTTTGTCTCCATGTACAAAAATTTATTCTAATGTCCTAGCCTGTGTGGCTCAGTGGATTGAACATCATCCCACATACCAAAAGGTTACCTGGCCGGGGCACATGCCCAGGTTGTGGGCTCGAGACTCAATAGGAGATGTGCACGAGGTGGCAGATGGATGATTCTTTCTCATCATGGATGTTTCTATCTTCCTTTCCCCTCCCTTTATGTCTATCTAAAAAATCAATAAAGTCACATTTTAAAAAAAGTTAGAAAATTTACTCAGATGAATAAAAGACCTAAATATAAGATCTGAAACAATAAATTACATGGAAGAAAAGATAGGTACTAAATGTATGAGCCTTGGTCTTAGAGAAAATTTTATGAATTTGACCCCAAATCAAGGGAAGTAAAGGCAAAAAGAATGAATGGGACTATATCAAACTAGAAGCTTCTGCACAGCAAAGAAACTGCCAACCAAACAAAAGACAACCAGCAAGATAGAGGAAGATATTTGGAAACAACAGCTCTGACAAGGGGTTAATATCCAAAACATATAAAGAGCTCATACAACTCAACACCAAACAAATAACCCAATTAAAAAATGTGCAGAGAACCTGAACAGACACTTCTCCCCAAAAAACATATAAATGGCCAACAAATATATGCAAAGATGCTCAACTTCACTAGCTATTAGATAAATGCAAATCAAAACTACAATGAAATGCCACCCACATGTGTTAGAGTGGCTATTATAAGCAAGACAAGTAATAAGTGTTGGAGAGGTTTTGTAGAAAAAGGAACCTTCCTTTACTGCCTGTAGAAATGTAAACTGGCACAGCCACTATGGAAACCAGTATGGAGGCTCCTCAAAAATTAAGAATGTGGTCACTGTATAACCCAGCAATGCCATATCTTCTTTATCCAATCATCTATGGAAGAACACTCCAGTTGTTTCCATGCCTTGGCCACGACGAATAAGGCTGCAGTGAATATAGGGGTACATATATCTTTTTGAATAAATGATCTCAGTTTTTCCTTGTGGATATTTATGGGATACTACTCAGCAATAAGAAAAGATAAAATACTGCCATTTGCAACAAAATGGATGGGTCTTGAAAATATGCTAAGCAAAATAGGTCAGAGAAAGCTAAGAACCATATGATCTCACTCAGATGTGGGTATAAAGTTGAAACTCATAGGCACAGACAATAGAATGGTAGTTACCTGAGGGAGGGTCTTTCGAATTAGAAGGCAACGGGTGTCAAATACACAGATCATGTGTCATAAACATGTGATACATAATATCCATATAACATTAACCCAAGTCACCCCAATACATTTAATTAAAAAAAACACAAGGGCATGGATACTAAGAAAAGCCAATTGTTGCTACATGAAATTACTCTGTACAATGAATTATGGGGTGAGGAGTGAAAGACAAAATAAAAAGCAAAAAGTGTAATCACAGGAACATATGAGAAAACATGGGAGTGGGCATTTGGAGTGCCAGCGAGGCAACTTTTAAAGAGCGCGGAATTTGGAAACAAGAACCTCAGCTGCTTTGGAGTCTGCCGCCTCCCGCAAACCGCTGAAATGGTCTGTGAAGTGAGAATAATGACACAACCTTGCTTATCTCACTGGTTGCTGAGAATGATGCTGTAAAGGGAAAAGTACCAACCAGAAAACAAAATGTAGAAAGAAGTCCCAAAGTTGCAAAAGTGCATGTGATGGAGTGTGGGAGTAGAATAGAACCAGGAGACAGAGTTTAAAGGTGGATGGCATGATAGGTTAAGGCATGTAATGAAGAGGAAAAATATTTAAAGAAATAGTTTCTCTTTAGATAAATATTCTACTTTCTGGGAAAGTTGAGAATTAGGATTATTTGGGGGGAAAATACTGATTCTTTTTATGAATTTAAAAAACTTTCCCAAGTGAAAATTAATAATAATAAAGGAAATTACAGTGGATCTGTCTCTGGACTGCCGTTGGAAAAGAAGAAGCAAGTAGGGCTATTATTATTATAATTTTTTTCTTTTGCAAAATAATTATTCTGTGCTAAATTAATGAGTATTCTGTGCTAAATAAGGACAGGTCTTGCTATTTCCTTCTGTAAGTGTTCTAGCTTCAATTATTTTTGCACTTAGGTCTCATTTGCCTTTATCACTGTCTATTGTGTGTTCCAGTGTGTGTTCAAGTTATGCAAATTGAACGTGTATCTCACAGACTACCGCTTCCTGGACACAATGCTGATCTTCATGCTGTTCGGCTGGAGTGCCATCCCCTTCATATATCTGCTGAGCTTCCTGTTTTCTAAAAGTTCTTCTGCCCAAACCGGGCTTATGTTGATAGTCTTCCTTTCAGGCTTTTTCAGTATGCTCATTGATACCACATTTCAGTTTGGTAAGTGTAAATAAAAGGACATGAAGAAACAATTATGTCCCAGGGTTGGTAATATCCTGAACTTGATGTAAGTCAATAAAAATTACTTTGAGCCTGGCCAGTGTGACTCAAGGGTTGAGCTGAGGTCATGGTCCCAGGGCACATACTCAGATTATAGTCTCAAATCCCAATAGTCCCATGCAGGAGGCAGCCAATCAACAATTCTCTCTCATCATTGATGTTTCCCTCCCTCTCCCATCCTCTCTGAAATAAATAAAAACTTACTCTAAGAGCCTGTGAACCCACTCCAGGTTTGCTGGAATGGGGTCTTCCTGTTGAAGTAATGGGACTGAACCCGATATATGGTTCTTTGACAAGATTCCCCCTCCTTCCCCTCACATCCAGTAACACTATTACGTGACTTAAGGAACCTGTTTTGCACAAGATTTTGGACATTTTAGGAGAATTTGTTTCTGAAACTCATTTTTCAGAAACAGAAACCGAGAGTAAATAAAAACAAAAGAGCAGCTTTCTTCTTAAAAGGATAGGCCCTCAGCAAGTTAGAATAAATCATATCAAAAACACATTTGAGAGTAGATCCTCATTATTTTTTTAAAGTGTTATCCTTTATGTTGGGGCACTTTATTTATTTATTTATTTATTTATTTTATTTTTTAAAAAATATATTTTATTGATTTTTTACAGAGAGGAAGAGAGAGAGAGCTAGAAGCATCAATGAGAGAGAATCATCGATCAGCTGCCTCTTGCACACCCCCCTACTGAGGATGTGCCCACAATCAAGGTACTTGCCCTTGACCGGAATTGAGCCCGGGACCTTTTAGTCTGCGGGCTGACACTCTATCCATTGAGCCAAACTGTTTTTGGCAATGTTGGGGCACTTTATAGTGTGGTGATGAGAGGGAGGAGTGGAGAGGAATCCTGAATTCTTGAGAGAGGCCAATAGTTTCATAGAGGAAAGGTTGTATGGTGCAGCTATTCTTCCCTAACTTAAAGACGCTCAGCAGCCAAATATGATTTTCCAGAAAGAAGAAAAACTGAATACACCTGACATCCTTACAACCAAGCATTCTCTTTCCTTACAGCACATAAACCTGGCTTCTGCAGTATTCTTACATTTGTATTTCCCCCATCCTTCCTTCTCCAACGAGAGTTTGAACTGGCTTGAGCACTTGACCACTTCATTTCTCCCTGTTATCGCAGAGCACAGGCTTCCCGCCTCATTCCCTGTCACAAAAAAGTGTTTCACACGAATAAGACTTAAACCTCTGGATAGCAGACAAAAAATGTTAAGAGATATGTCTTAGCACTAATTCTCAAAGCAATCCCAAATTATGGAAAGCGATATCTGTATATGCTGCACAGCACTTTTAAGAGAAATATTGTGCTAAGTGGGGAAGACTCCCTTAAAGCATTTGAGTTTGTGAGTTTATATATATAAACACATAGCACAGACAACATGTGGTGTTAGCCAGAGGAAAAGGGTGGGGGGGGCAAAGGGGAAAGAAATGGGGACAGAAAGATTATCCTTTGAGCAATAGGTGCATGAGGTGGTGTGCAGATGATCTTTTGTTGAGCTGTACACTTGAAACCTGTTTGGTTGCTGAACTAATGCCACCCCAATAAACATCCTATCTAATAAAAGAGTAATATGCAAATTAGACATCACTCCGCTACAAAAATGACAGTGCCCATAGCCACAAGATGGCGATGCCCAATGCTCTCAGCCCCTCCAGAGTCCCACAGTCTGGCTGGGAGGCACCTGGGGTGTCCAGCCAGGGGTCATGTGGCATGTGCCCACTCCAGTAGTGGATCAAGCCTGGCTGCTCTGTGACCTCTGGAGTGTCTGGGGCTGAGCAGCGAGGCTGGATTGCTTGGGCCTATAGGCCTGGCCAGGGGTCCTTGGGACCAGGTGGACAGGCAGGATCCGCTTACTCCAGTGGCAGACCCAGCCTCACTGCTCCCAGCTTCTGGCACGTCTGGGCCTGTCAGCCCCTCCATGAGACTGGGACACACAAGTGAGCGGGGAGTTGACTCTGGGTCTTCTGGCACAGGGGGACTTGATGCTGTGTCCCAGTTTGGGCTGGCCCAGACTCTGACAGCAGGGAGGAGGAAGTCCCACTCCCACAGAATCAGCCGTTGGTCAGACAGCTTTCAGTGGTCTGACAGCCATCTGACAGCAGGGAGGAGGAAGTCCCACCCTTAGAGAATTGACCATTGGTCAGACAGCTCCCTGCCACCTGACAGCCAGGACTCTCATTCACCTGACAGCAAGGAGGTGGGACTATGTCTAAATATCTACTATTGATACTAGGTAGCTCTGCAACTGAAAAAAAGCCAGCAGGGAGGGCAGTTAGGGGTGACCAGGTTGGAAGAGGAGGGAAGTTGGGAGCAAACAGGCTGGCAGGTAAGCAGTTAGACATCATTCAGGCTGGCATGGGAGTGGTTAGGGGGTGATCAGGCTGGCAAGCAGAAGCGGTTAGACTCAATCAGGAAGGCAGGCAGGCTAGCAGTTTGGAGCCAGTAGTCCTGAATTGTGAGAGGGATGTCCAACTGCCCATTTAGACCTGATCCAGGTGGGATTGGGCCTAAACCGGCAGTCGGACATCCCTCGGGTCTCAGATTGGAGAGGGTGCAGGCTGGGTTGAGTGACACTTTCCCCCCTCAGCCCCGTGCACAAATTTTGTGCACGGGCCTCTAGTACTATTTAATAAAAGGCTAATATGCAAATCAACCGAATGGCAGAATGACTGGTCGCTATGACATGTACTGACCACCAGGAGGCAGATGCTCAATGCAGGTGCTGCCACCTGGTGGTCAGTGCACTTCCACAGGGGAACGCCACTCAGCCAGAAGCTGGGTTTGTGGCTGGTGAGTACAGCAGTGGTGGTGGGAACCTCTCCTGCCTCCACAGCAGTGCTAAGGATGTCCAATTGGAGCAGGCCTAAGCCATCAGTCAGACATCCCCTGAGGGCTCCTGGACTGCGAGAGGGTGCGGGCCAAGCTGAGGGCTCCCCACTGCCCCCACATGCCGAGTGTACGAATTTCATTCACCGGGCCTCTAGTAATTAATAAGAAGAATTTACTGTTTCAGAAAGTTTTTACGTGTCCTTGAAGGCAAGCAAATATTAAAGGTATCTCTGACATGTGCTTATTAACAGAATCTGGTTTTCTTAACTTTACATTTGCACAGGTAGTGAGAAAGAATGAGGTCAGAATAGGAAGCATAAAGCACATGCAACTAAGGTTTTAGTCGCTTCCTATCTAAAATTGGAAGTTAGAGGTCTTCATTATAAGGTTTAACAAAACTTAACTAATGCCACGATAGGACACAGAAAGAAAATTTAGAAAGAAAATTTATAAAATTTGAATTCGGTATTGGAATAAAGAATAGTAATTTCCCTTTTAATTTGTAACCACAGGCAAGTCCACATACTGGTTTGTTTCCTGAAATCATAGTACCTATGTAAGCCAAAGACATAACCTGATCATTTATTTAAAATAACCTCAATTGATTGTGTTCACAGGTGAGTGGCAAAGGTGTACACAATTTCCAGACTTCAAAGTATTCCCACAGTAAATTATCTAGAGAAATGGAGATCCGCTTAAAATTACAAAGGAAAAAAAAAAGAAGGACCTAAGAGCAAATGCTACCAGAAAACACAAACTGTAGAATAAGGATCAGCTGGCAGCATTTAAGATTTGAGGATTTTTAGAATAGAATATAAAATATGTATTTTTAAAATATTTAACTAGTAACAGAGTGACAGGACTATGAACATATAGAACATATATACATATATTGCACATATGCGTATACTATAGATACACATGTATGGGCATTATATATATATATATATATATATATATATATATATATATATATATGGAGAGAGAGAGAACAAATAGATTTGAAAAAGATCCAAATAGAATCTTGAAAAATGAAAAAAATAATAATTTAAATAAGTACTTAATAGATAGAAATATCAGAATATTAAACATAATTGAGACAGGTGAAAAGAGAATTGGTGGTTAAGGATGAATATAAAAGAGTCATAGTCAGTCTTGCAGCTGATCAACCTGGGTAAATCCCTACTATTGAATTACCAACAGCAATCAAGACTCAACTACAATAGGAGGGTGTACATCCCACTGGGCCCTACAGGACACCTACTACATTAGGCCATGTTACTAAGCCTGGGAGATATATCACCTTTATCTAATACATAGAAAGAAACACAAGGGGGTGGGGAGCTGTTGAAATAAGGAGACAAAGAAACATGTCCCAAATGAAACAAGAGAACTAAAGTCCAGAAAAAGAACTAAATAAAATGGAGACCAGCAAACTACTAGATGCAGAGTACAAAACACTGGTTATAAGGATGCTCGAGGAACTTTGTGAGGACCCCACCAACATAAAAAAGAACCAGTTAGAAATTAAGGCCACACCAGCTGAAATAAAAAATAATTTACAGGGATTCAACAGTAGAGTAGATGAAGCTAAGAATCAGTCAGTAATGTGGAATATAAGGAAGCAAAAACACTCATTCGGAACAGCAAAAAGAAAAAAGAAAAAAAAAGAGGATAGCGTAAGGAATCTATGGGACAACCTCAATCATACCAACATATGTATCATGGGGTGCCAAAAGGAAAAGAGTGAAAGCAAGAAATTGAAAACATATTTGAAATAATGACAGAAGATTTCTGTAACTTGGTGAAGGAATCAGACATAGTAATCCAGGAAGCACAGAAAGTCCCAAACAAAGTGAACCCAAAGAGACATACATTGAGATATAGCACAATTAAAATGCCAAAAGTTAAATAAAAATTAGAGAGAGAGAGAGAGAGAGAGAGAGAGAGAGAGAGAGAGAGAGAGAGAGAGAATATCTTAAAAGCAGCAAGAGAAAAGCAGTCAGGTATCCATAAGGAAGCATCCATATGACTATCAGCTGATTTCTCAAAAGAAACTTTGTAGGCCAGAAGGGATTGGCAAGAAATATTCAAGGTGAAGAATACCAAGGACCTATAAGCAAGATTACTCTACCCAG
>NC_140506.1:100706704-100769204 GCF_964339955.1 Pipistrellus hanaki | reverse complement strand
AGGAGGACCGGTGACGGGGGAGGAGGACAGGTGACGGGAGGAGGACAGGTGACGGGAGGAGGACAGGTGACGGGAGGAGGACCGGTGACGGGGGAGGAGGACCGGTGACGGGGAGGAGGACCGGTGACGGGAGGAGGACCGGTGACGGGAGGAGGACCGGTGACGGAGGAGGAGGACCGGTGACGGGGAGGAGGACCGGTGACGGGGGAGGAGGACCGGTGACGGGAGGAGGACCGGTGACGGGGGAGGAGGACCGGTGACGGGAGGAGGACCGGTGACGGGAGGAGGACCGGTGACGGAGGAGGAGGACCGGTGACGGGAGGAGGACCGGTGACGGGGGAGGAGGACCGGTGACGGGAGGAGGACCGGTGACGGGGGAGGAGGACCGGTGACGGGAGGAGGACCGGTGACGGGAGGAGGACCGGTGACGGGAGGAGGAGGACCGGTGACGGGGGAGGAGGACCGGTGACGGGGGAGGAGGACCGGTGACGGGAGGAGGACCGGTGACGGGAGGAGGACCGGTGACGGGAGGAGGACAGGTGACGGGAGGAGGACAGGTGACGGGAGGAGGACCGGTGACGGGAGGAGGAGGACCGGTGACGGAGGAGGAGGACCGGTGACGGGGGAGGAGGACCGGTGACGGGGGAGGAGGACCGGTGACGGGAGGAGGACCGGTGACGGGAGGAGGACAGGTGACGGGAGGAGGACAGGTGACGGGAGGAGGACCGGTGACGGGAGGAGGAGGACCGGTGACGGGGGAGGAGGACCGGTGACGGGGGAGGAGGACCGGTGACGGGGGAGGAGGACCGGTGACGGGAGGAGGACCGGTGACGGGAGGAGGACCGGTGACGGGGGAGGAGGACCGGTGACGGGAGGAGGACCGGTGACGGGGGAGGAGGACCGGTGACGGGGGAGGAGGACCGGTGACGGAGGAGGAGGACCGGTGACGGGGGAGGAGGACCGGTGACGGGGGAGGAGGACCGGTGACGGGGGAGGAGGACCGGTGACGGGAGGAGGACCGGTGACGGGGGAGGAGGACCGGTGACGGGAGGAGGACCGGTGACGGGAGGAGGACAGGTGACGGGAGGAGGACAGGTGACGGGAGGAGGACCGGTGACGGGAGGAGGAGGACCGGTGACGGAGGAGGACCGGTGACGGGAGGAGGACAGGTGACGGGAGGAGGACAGGTGACGGGAGGAGGACAGGTGACGGGAGGAGGACCGGTGACGGGAGGAGGACCGGTGACGGGAGGAGGACCGGTGACGGGAGGAGGACCGGTGACGGGAGGAGGAGGACAGGTGACGGGGGAGGAGGACAGGTGACGGGAGGAGGACCGGTGACGGGAGGAGGAGGACAGGTGACGGAGGAGGACCGGTGACGGGAGGAGGAGGACAGGTGACGGGGGAGGAGGACAGGTGACGGAGGAGGACCGGTGACGGGAGGAGGACAGGTGACGGGGGAGGAGGACAGGTGACGGGGGAGGAGGACAGGTGACGGGAGGAGGACCGGTGACGGGAGGAGGACCGGTGACGGGGGAGGAGGACAGGTGACGGGGGAGGAGGACAGGTGACGGGGAGGAGGACCGGTGACGGAGGAGGACAGGTGACGGAGGAGGAGGACCGGTGATGGGGGAGGAGGACCGGTGACGGGGGGAGGAGGACAGGTGACGGGAGGAGGACAGGTGACGGGAGGAGGACAGGTGACGGGGAGGAGGACCGGTGACGGGAGGAGGACCGGTGACGGGAGGAGGACCGGTGACGGGAGGAGGAGGACAGGTGACGGGGGAGGGAGGACAGGTGACGGGAGGAGGACCGGTGACGGGAGGAGGAGGACAGGTGACGGAGGAGGACCGGTGACGGGAGGAGGAGGACAGGTGACGGGGGAGGAGGACAGGTGACGGAGGAGGACCGGTGACGGGAGGAGGACAGGTGACGGGGGAGGAGGACAGGTGACGGGGGAGGAGGACAGGTGACGGGAGGAGGACCGGTGATGGGAGGAGGACAGGTGACGGGAGGAGGACCGGTGACGGGAGGAGGACCGGTGACGGGGAGGAGGACAGGTGACGGGGGAGGAGGACCGGTGACGGAGGAGGACCGGTGACGGAGGAGGACCGGTGACGGAGGAGGAGGACCGGTGACGGAGGAGGACAGGTGACGGGAGGAGGACAGGTGACGGGGGAGGAGGACCGGTGACGGGAGGAGGACAGGTGACGGGGGAGGAGGACCGGTGACGGGAGGAGGACCGGTGACGGGAGGAGGACGGTGACGGGGGAGGAGGACCGGTGACGGGGGAGGAGGACAGGTGACGGGAGGAGGACAGGTGACGGGGGAGGAGGACCGGTGACGGAGGAGGACAGGTGACGGAGGAGGAGGACCGGTGACGGGGGAGGAGGACCAGTGACGGGGGAGGAGGACAGGTGACGGGAGGAGGACAGGTGACGGGAGGAGGACCGGTGACGGGAGGAGGACCGGTGACGGGGGAGGAGGACAGGTGACGGGGGAGGAGGACAGGTGACGGGAGGAGGACAGGTGACGGGAGGAGGACAGGTGACGGGAGGAGGACCGGTGACGGGGGAGGAGGACAGGTGACGGGAGGAGGACCGGTGACGGGGGAGGAGGACCGGTGACGGAGGAGGACCGGTGACGGAGGAGGACCGGTGACGGAGGAGGAGGACCGGTGACGGAGGAGGACAGGTGACGGGAGGAGGACAGGTGACGGGGGAGGAGGACCGGTGACGGGGGAGGAGGACCGGTGACGGGAGGAGGACAGGTGACGGGGGAGGAGGACCGGTGACGGGAGGAGGACCGGTGACGGGAGGAGGACCGGTGACGGGGGAGGAGGACCGGTGACGGGGGAGGAGGACCGGTGACGGGAGGAGGACAGGTGACGGGGGAGGAGGACCGGTGACGGGAGGAGGACCGGTGATGGGGGAGGAGGACCGGTGACGGGGGAGGAGGACCGGTGACGGGAGGAGGACCGGTGACGGGAGGAGGACCGGTGACGGGGGAGGAGGACCGGTGACGGGGGAGGAGGACAGGTGACGGGGGAGGAGGACAGGTGACGGGAGGAGGAGGACCGGTGACGGGGGAGGAGGACCGGTGACGGGGGAGGAGGACAGGTGACGGGAGGAGGACCGGTGACGGAGGAGGAGGACCGGTGACGGGGGAGGAGGACCGGTGACGGGGGAGGAGGACCGGTGACGGGAGGAGGACCGGTGACGGAGGAGGAGGACCGGTGACGGGGGAGGAGGACCGGTGACGGGAGGAGGACAGGTGACGGGAGGAGGACCGGTGACGGGAGGAGGACCGGTGACGGGAGGAGGACCGGTGACGGGGGAGGACCGGTGACGGGGGAGGAGGACAGGTGACGGGAGGAGGACCGGTGACGGAGGAGGAGGACCGGTGACGGGGGAGGAGGACCGGTGACGGGAGGAGGACCGGTGACGGAGGAGGAGGACCGGTGACGGGGGAGGAGGACCGGTGACGGGAGGAGGACAGGTGACGGGAGGAGGACCGGTGACGGGAGGAGGACCGGTGACGGGAGGAGGACCGGTGACGGGGGAGGACCGGTGACGGGGGAGGAGGACAGGTGACGGGAGGAGGACCGGTGACGGGGGAGGAGGACCGGTGACGGGAGGAGGACCGGTGACGGGAGGAGGACCGGTGACGGGGGAGGAGGACCGGTGACGGGAGGAGGACCGGTGACGGGGGAGGAGGACCGGTGACGGGAGGAGGACCGGTGACGGGAGGAGGAGGACCGGTGACGGGGGAGGAGGACCGGTGACGGGAGGAGGACAGGTGACGGGAGGAGGACCGGTGACGGGGGAGGAGGACAGGTGACGGGAGGAGGACCGGTGACGGGAGGAGGACCGGTGACGGGGGAGGAGGACAGGTGACGGGAGGAGGACCGGTGACGGGAGGAGGACCGGTGACGGGGGAGGAGGACAGGTGACGGGAGGAGGACCGGTGACGGGAGGAGGACAGGTGACGGGGGAGGAGGACCGGTGACGGGAGGAGGACCGGTGACGGGAGGAGGACCGGTGACGGGAGGAGGACCGGTGACGGGAGGAGGACCGGTGACGGGGGAGGAGGTCCGGTGACGGGAGGAGGAGGACCGGTGACGGGAGGAGGACCGGTGACGGGGGAGGAGGACCGGTGACGGGGGAGGAGGACCGGTGACGGGGGAGGAGGACCGGTGACGGGGGAGGCAGCGGCATGCCCTGTGGGCAGTGACAGGTGGCAGAGGCCGGGGCTGCAAAGCCGGCGGTCTGGTGTTTGAGCCAAGCGGTTACTCCTCCGTCCCAGAGGCGCTCCAGGGGGAGGGTGGCTGCACTGCCAGCTGAGCTCCCAGGCCCGTGTGTAACACCCCCAGCGTGTGCCTTCCCTGTGAGAGCACAGCCGCACGCTAACAGGGCAGGCTCACCAGTTCCAGCTGTTCCCACGGTGCTTCTGCCGAGCCATAGGCCTCCTGAGAGGAGATCCCGGTGGCGCCGAAGGGCGGGGGTTCTGGCCGGGCTCCCCCTGCTTCCTGGGGCTGGGGAAGGAGCGAGATTTCACCAAACCACCAGCCTCCTCCTGGGCCTGGCTCGGGCCGGCGCCCGCCCATCCACCCTCCTCCCAGCCTTCCCAGGGCTGTGCCTTCGCCAGCTCCTTCCCCAGCTCTCCCTCACAGCCCCCACTTGGCTCCGGTGCGCGCGTGCTCGGTGACATGCCCCCCTGCCCCAGCTAATCTGGGGGAGCCGGTGACCCCCGCGTGCCCTCAGTCATGGAGGCGGGGTCCCTGGGCGACCGACCCTGCCGGTCCCACTCAGTCCGCTCAGCCAGCGTAGCCGCCGCCCTCCCACGCCCTGTCCCCAGAGCCTCATCGACGAGCAGCTGAGCCACAAGGAGAGGCTGTTCGTCCTGACCTTCGGCTCCACCGCCAGCGCCCGCTGGCCGGAGCCCGTGGCCGTCAGCGCCTCCAGGTGAGCGGCCGCCTGGCCACCCTCCGCGCCAGTGTCCTCAGAGCGCGGTCCGAGCGCCAGCCCACGACCCCAGCGGAGCGGTCAGCACAGAGACAGCTCACAGAACAGCCCCCAGGCGCCAGGCGCTGTGGGAAAGGGCCAGCCTCCCAGCAGCCCCCAGTGAGAGACAAGGCGGCCAGGGCACCACTTCCGTCCAGTTATTACTTAGAGGGGGGAGGGGGAGGGGGAGGGGGAGGGGGGAGCAGGACTGGAAGCCCCCGGAAGTCCGCCCAGCAGGTGCCTGGCAGGAGTGGGACCGCGCTCCGGCCACCGCCCTCAGGCCCTGCTCTCGCACACTGTCAGTGCCCACTGCACAGACCGCTCAGCTCCCAGCCCTTATGGGAGTTCCTATGGGGGAAGTGGTGAGAGGGAAGGTGGGGAAGAGTGTTACTTATTCCACTAAGTAAAAATGTCTTCCAGGAAGGAAATACCTTTGATCCCTGCCATGTGCTAGGCACTTACATGCACTGTCTTATTTAATACGAGAGGCCTGGGGCATGAAATTCGTGCATGGGCCGGGGTAGGGAGGTGGTCCCTCAGCCCCGCCTGCACCCTCTCCAATCTGGGACCCCTCGGGGGATGTGTGACTGCCAGACAGGGATCAGGCCTACCCCAGCAGTCGGACATCCCTCTCACAATCTGGGACTGCTGGCTCCCAACCGCTTACCTGCTTGCCACCTGATCACCCCTAACCACTTCTGCCTGTGAGCCCGATCGCCCCCTAATGGCTCCCCTGCCAGCCTGATCGCCCGCCACTGCCCTCCCCCGTTGCAACCAGCCTCCTCCTCTGGGACCAGCCTCCTCTGCGCCATGTGGAGCTGCGGGACCCCCAGGCCTCACCACACAGCTGCCGCCGGCCCCACCTCCGCTGTGCGCGTGGCCATCTGGTGGTGGCCATCTTGTGATGGCGTTGCACACGAGGGCACGCACACCACCAGGCTGTTCTCAGTGTGATTTGTGGCCAGTCCCCATGCGGCGGGTGAGGAACCTGAGGCTCGGGCTAAGGGACACGCCCAAGCAGCAGCGCCAGAGCCAGGAACGTCTGGCTCTGAGCCGGCTCTGGCAGTCCTGGTGACTCGGCCAGTCCTTCACCCTCTGTAAGCAGGAGGAGCCGAGAACTGCCCCTCTGAGCTGTGAGGACGAAATGGAAATGGGCCTGGCGTGTGGCAGGTGCTCGGGGACAGTGCTGCTCCCGGGGCGCCCCTCAGTCAGACCCGTCTCCGCTGTCCAAACCCGAGGGGGCTGGGGTCGTCCGGCAGCAGCTCCTCCCTCGGTCAGCCTGGATGCGTGATGTCCGTCATGTCTCTGCACCCGCTCTGCCTGTGTCCCCGTGTCACCCGTTCACTGTGGACGGGGCTCCCCAGCACCTGCTGAGGAGCCGGAGGCCCAGCCCAGCCAGAGCGCAGCCGCAGCACGCCCTGAGGAACCAAAGCAAACGGCCCGTGGATCCCAGCCGGACACCCTGGGCGGTGCTGGGCCCAGCCTGCTCGTTCTGAAAGGAGACGCCTCTGCCTGGGGCTCATGGGCAGAGTGCCGGCCGAGGCCTGGAGGGTCTCGGGTTCGATTCGGTCAAGGGTCTGTACCTTGGCTGCAGGCTAGATCCCCGGCTCAGCCTCAATCGCTCCTTCCCTCCCTCCCTCCCTCTCTCCTTTCCTCCCTCATCCTCTCTCTAAAAGTCAATGGAAAAACATCCTCAGAGGAAGATTAACAACAACAACAAAGGGACAGTCAGTAGTTGCAATAACGAAAGACAGATTTCTAGCAAGAAGCTGAGATTTTGTTTTTTTAATTCAGACGGAAAGGAAGTGGGAGGAGCAGAGCTCTCACAGCGCCATGGAGGTGCTCCCGGGAGAGCACTGCCCGGAGGCGGCCTCACTGCCCCCCCCCGCCCGGACCTCTGGGTGCTGGGTCACCGCACGCTCGGGCTCTGGGTGTTGGGTCACCGCACGCTCGGGCTCTGGGTGCTGGGTCACCACACGCTCGGGCTCTGGGTGCTGGGTCACCGCACGCTCGGGCTCTGGGTGCTGGGTCACTGCACGCTCGGGCTCTGGGTGTTGGGCTCACCGCACGCTCGGGCTCTGGGTGCTGGGTCACCGCACGCTCGGGCACTGGGTGCTGGGTCACCGCACGCTCGGGCTCTGGGTGTTGGGTCACCGCACGCTCGGGCTCTGGGTGCTGGGTCACCGCACGCTCGGGCTCTGGGTGCTGGGTCACCGCACGCTCGGGCTCTGGGTGCTGGGTCACCGCACGCTCGGGCTCTGGGTGCTGGGTCACCGCACGCTCGGGCTCTGGGTGCTGGGTCACCGCACGCTCGGGCTCTGGGTGCTGGGTCACCGCACGCTCGGGCTCTGGGTGCTGGGTCACCGCACGCTCGGGCTCTGGGTGCTGGGTCACCGCACGCTCGGGCTCTGGGTGCTGGGTCACCGCACGCTCGGGCTCTGGGTGCTGGGTCACCGCACGCTCGGGCTCTGGGTGCTGGGTCACCGCACGCTCGGGCTCTGGGTGCTGGGTCACCGCACGCTCGGGCTCTGGGTGTTGGGTCACCGCACGCTCGGGCTCTGGGTGTTGGGCTCACCGCACGCTCGGGCTCTGGGTGTTGGGTCACCGCACGCTCGGGCTCTGGGTGTTGGGCTCACCGCACGCTCGGGCTCTGGGTGTTGGGCTCACCGCACGCTCGGGCTCTGGGTGCTGGGTCACCGCACGCTCGGCCTGTGGGTGTTGGGGTCACCGCACGCTCGGGCTCTGGGTGCTGGGTCACCGCACGCTCGGGCTCTGGGTGTTGGGCTCACCGCACGCTCGGGCTCTGGGTGCTGGGGTCACCGCACGCTCGGGCTCTGGGTGTTGGGCTCACCGCACGCTCGGGCTCTGGGTGCTGGGGTCACCGCACGCTCGGGCTCTGGGTGTTGGGCTCACCGCACGCTCGGGCTCTGGGTGCTGGGTCACCGCACGCTCGGGCTCTGGGTGTTGGGTCACCGCACGCTCGGGCTCTGGGTGCTGGGCTCACCGCACGCTCGAGCTCTGGGTGTTGGGTCACCGCACGCTCGGGATCTGGGTGCTGGGTCACCGCAGGCTCGGGCTCTGGGTGCTGGGTCACCGCACGCTCGGCCTGTGGGTGTTGGGGTCACCGCACGCTCGGGCTCTGGGTGCTGGGTCACCGCACGCTCGGGCTCTGGGTGCTGGGTCACCGCACGCTCGGGCTCTGGGTGCTGGGTCACCGCACGCTCGGGCTCTGGGTGCTGGGTCACCGCACGCTCGGGCTCTGGGTGCTGGGTCACCGCACGCTCGGGCTCTGGGTGCTGGGTCACCGCACGCTCGGGCTCTGGGTGCTGGGTCACCGCACGCTCGGGCTCTGGGTGCTGGGTCACCGCACGCTCGGGCTCTGGGTGCTGGGTCACCGCACGCTCGGGCTCTGGGTGTTGGGGTCACCGCACGCTCGGGCTCTGGGTGCTGGGTCACCGCACGCTCGGGCTCTGGGTGTTGGGTCACCGCACGCTCGGGCTCTGGGTGTTGGGGTCACCGCACGCTCGGGCTCTGGGTGCTGGGTCACCGCACGCTCGGGCTCTGGGTGTTGGGGTCACCGCACGCTCGGGCTCTGGGTGTTGGGGTCACCGCACGGTCTGAGGCGGCTGCCCCCCAGGAGAGTCGGGGGCGAGGGGGTCTCGCCAGGCCCTCTGACAGCAGTCCCCCAGCACCGCCGAGGCGAGCCTGGCCTGGTGTCCGTGGTGCCGGCTGCTCAGTCTCCGCGATGCCTCGTGAGCTCGGTCTCCTGCCCCAGAGCGGGAACAGAGCGCTCAGAGCCGTCTCCGCTCCAGTGGCGGCTGTGTCCGGAGCGGTGACGGCTGCTGTCTGTCCCCAGCCTCCGGGAGCTCAGGCTCTGGGTGGAGACGCCGCCGCCGGCGGGAGGCAGCAGCCTGCTGGCGGCCCTGAGGAGGGCCTTCGCGGCCGAGGGGCTGGACACGCTGGTGGCCGTGCTGGGCAGCTGGTAGGTCTCCCGTCCCGACAAGAGGCTCAGACCTCTGGTTAGGAGAAAGCGCCCGGGCCGCCTCCCGACAGGCCTGACCGAGCGCCCGCCCTGGCGGCCAGGCCCGTGCTGTGCTCCGCCCACTCCCCACGTGGGGGCCGGGACACGGGACCTGGGACACGGGCGACCAGGACACGGGAGGCCTGGGACACGGGCAACCAGGACACGGGAGGCCTGGGACACGGGACCTGGGACACAGGGGCTGGGACACGGGACCTGGGACATGGGCGGCCGGGACATGGGAGGCCTGGGACACGGGACCTGGGACACGGGACCTGGGACACGGGACCTGGGATACGGGACCTGGGACATGGGCAACCAGGACATGGGAGGCCTGGGACACGGGTGGCCTGGGACATGAGACCTGGGACACAGGACTTGGGACATGGGACCTGAGACACGGAACCTAGGACACAAGACCTGAGACACGGGACCTGGGACACGAGCGACCTGGGACACGGGACCTGGGACACAGACAGCCTGGGACATGGGACCTGGGACATGGGGCCTGAGACACGGAACCTGGGACACGGGTGGCCTGGGACACGGGCGGCCTGGGACACGGGCGGCCTGGGACATGGGCGGCCTGGGACACAGGACCTGGGACACGGGACCTGGAACATGGGACCTGGGACATGGACCTGGAACACGGGGCCTGGGCAGCCTGGGACATGGACAGCCTGGGACACGGGTGACATGGGACACAGAAAGCCTGGGACACGGGACCTGGGACTCGGGGCCTGAGACACGGGCGGCCTGGGACACGGGCGGCCTGGGACATGGGCGGCCTGGGACATGGGACCTGGGACACGGGACATGGGGCCTGGGACACGGGGCCTGGGACATGGGGCCTGGGACACGGGTGACATGGGACATGGGAGGCCTGGGACATGGGACCTGGGACACGGGTGACATGGGACACGGGAGGCCTGGGACATGGGACCTGGGACACGGGTGACATGGGACACGGGAGGCCTGGGACATGGGACCTGGGACACGAGTGGCTTGGGACACGGGAGGCCTGGGACACAGGGGTGGGCGGGCCCCTGCCGATTTCCCCTGGAAATTACCGTTTTGCTCTGGAATGCCCTCCTGCGGTGCCCCCTTATCTCCCTCTGCCTTTGCCCAGCCCAGATCAGCCCCCCGAAATCCTGTCTGACTACATCCAGCAGGCCGCCCTGGGCCGGGGCCTCCGCACCCACCTTGTCTCCTACCAGTGCGAGGACCGTGTGCCCCCGGTGAGTACCGCGGCTCTCCTGCTGAGGGCAGCTGGAGGCCGGTGTGGTGTGGACGGCCGGGCGGAGGGGACGGGCTGGAGGTGGGCCGGGGGCTGGGCTGGGCAGGAGAAGGCAGGCACTGTGTGCCTGAGGGTCACGGCTCCCGCAGGCTGTCCTGAAGAACCTGGCGGAGGCCGTTGGGGGCCGCTACCACTGCTACAGCCCGCAGGCAGAGGTGAGGTGCCGCCTGGCCCGGGCCCGGGGCCGGCAGACCGCGTGCTCGCTGCCCCCCCGGGACCGGGTGCAGGCTCAGAGTGGGGAGGACCCTGCGCACAGTGTGAGACGAGCTCACTGCACACCGTGAGGCTGAGCGCGTGGAAGCCTCCTGGGGAGTCCTGGTCTGACCAGTGGCCACCGTGTGGGCCCAGCAAAGCCCTGGGACTGCCTCGCGGCTCCGGTGCCCTCCCCCCCGTGCCCTACAGCCCCCTCCCCCGTTACCGCCCCCCTCCCCCGGGACCCACAGCAGCCACTGCTGAAGGAGCAGTCAGCTCTGCACCGAGCCGCCCGGCCCGCCCTTGCCCCGTGGCCCGTGGCCCTGGAGGCCCCAGCCACAAGGGGCAGTCCAGTGGCCGCAGGAACACAGCCTGCGAGCCGCTCAGGCCGAGTGAGAGCTCGCCGCTCAGCGGGCCCACGGGGAGGCAGGGGCCGGGGCCGGGGGCCTTCCTGTCCCTCGTCCTGAGCGGCCACAGACTGCAGGGCTGGGAGGGCCAGGCCAGCGGTCCGCAAACCACGGCTCTTGAGCCCTCTGGACCCTTGGGTGCGGCTCCTCCACAAACACCACGTGTGGGCGCACGCACAGGGCGATGGAGACTTCACGGCCTGTGCGCAGAGGTCCGTCTCCGGCTCAAAAGACATTGCAGTCGCCCTGTTGGCATTTGGTTGTCGGTAATGAGTGCCGACCATGGGGCCCGTCATGCTGCCGGCGGATCAGAGGGCTCACTGTGGAGCCGTGTCCTCTCGGCACAGCTGTGTTTCTCTGCTCCTGCGGAGGCGGAGACCCTGAGCCTCTGTCCTCGCCAACGTGAGCAAAGCCCGGTGCGAGGGCGACGTGGGCAGGGCTGCCCCCGGGAGCGCCGATGTGGGCCGGAGGGAGGCGCCTGCCGCCAGCCAGCGGCCAGCTCCGCGGGAGGGCCGCCCGGTTCCAGAAGAGCCCGAGGGTGGTGGTTCGTGTGCTACTTTTACGCTGGAGGCCGGGGCACCGGTTCATGCACGGGCGGGCTCCTCTGGGCGCCCGCAGCCCAGCACGCCTGCCGCTCCGCTCCTCCGGCCCACTGCGCCCACTGCGTCCCGATGGGAGAGCCCTGCACCGGGCCCCCCCCCCCCACCCCGGGGGAGTGGCCTGTGGCATTGGGCTGAGGCTTGCACTCCGATAGCTCCTGAGGGTCCCAATGGGGAGGGTGCAGCCAGGCGGAGCGCCCCCTCCGGTGCAGGATCAGGTCGGGGAGGGAGGGAAGGGGGGGGGGGTGTTCTCCCCATCCTGCTCAGTCACAATCCAGACCCCGGCAGCATTCTGGCCCCTGGTGGTCAGTGACTGACTGACCCCTGGTGGTCAGTGCACATCACAGCAGCTGGTGGACCAGTTGACTGACTGCCCCCTAGTGGTCAGTGCATGTCATAGCGATTGGTTGAGCAGGCTTAGGGTTCGTTAGCATATTACACTTTGATTGGTTGTTCAGTTCTGCTCTTTGGTCTGTTTGCATATTACCCTCTTATTTATAGGATTTAAAATAATGACGTGAAAGTCACTAACAGAGTCAGCCGCTCACAGTGGACTCCACAGTCACAGTGGGTGCAGCCCCCTTCTCCTGCTCCCAACGCTCCTGTCTCCCCAAAGGGCAGCCCCCCACTCCCCGCCCGGCTCCAGGAGCCACTCCGGCCCCTCCGGCGCTGAGCCTGATGTCTCACCCCCGTGGAGCCTCTTCCCCCCTGGCTCTGCTCACGGCGGCCCCGGCGGCCCCGTGGGCGGTGGCCTGCCGTGGTGCCGGGTCCTGCGCCGGCATCGCGCTCAGGACATGAGGTCACACCTGGAGGGCAGCGGGCCCGGGGCCTGCCTGTCTATGAGGGGCGCCAGCCGTTTCCACGGCCGCACTGGGCGCGCCCTACGGCCACGCACTGAGCGGCGCTGGCCGTGGGCCTCTGGCCGTGAGCCTCTCGCCGTGGCTGCTGCGGGGCCGGGGCTCCAGCGGCTCACCGCCCCCCACCCCCCAGACCTGCGCCAGCGCTGACGTGGAGGAGCTGCGGGCGGAGATGCAGAGGGCCCAGTGCCTCCTGGCCCGCGTCCACGCCCTGCACCGCGGCACCCCCTGCCCGGAGCCCGGCCCCCCCGAGGAGGTAGGTGCCTGGAGCCCGGCCCCCGGAGGTGGGTGCCCGGAGCCCGGCCCCCGGAGGAGGTGGGTGCCCGGAGCCCGGCCCCGGAGGAGGTGGGTGCCCGGAGGAGGTGGGTGCCCGGAGCCCGGCCCCCGGAGGAGGTGGGTGCCCGGAGGAGGTGGGTGCCCGGAGCCCGGCCCCGGAGGAGGTGGGTGCCCGGAGCCCGGCCCCCAGAGGAGGTGGGTGCCCGGAGGAGGTGGGTGCCCGGAGCCCGGCCCCCGGAGGAGGTGGGTGCAGGGGATCCAGGACCTTCCGGAGCCACCGCGGCCCGCTCCGCCCCTCCTCCCCGTCCGCAGGGCGGGCTGCGGCCACGTCCTGGGTGAGGAGAGCAGAGCCCTCGCTCGGAGCTGGCGGGCCGGCCTCCCTGGGTCGAGGGCCCTGGTGGGTCTTCTAGCCGGGAGACTGGGCATTTCCTCTCTCCCCCGTGGGACCGTGAACATCCCCGCACGGAGCAGGCTGTCTGAGAGGCCCCCGCCCTCACCGGGCCCCAGCTCAGGGTCCCGCCGAGCCCCTCGGACGCCCGCAGGGAGCTGTGCGCGGAGCCGGGGCGGCTGCGGGGCGGCCGGCTCTCCTGCTGGTTCCGCGGAACCCCGACGGCATCCTGTCAGGACCACAGCTCCCTGCCCAGGGCGCGGGCAGGGGCCGGGCTTAGTGCTCCGGGGTCTGTGTCCTTCAGCAGCGGCAGCAGGCAGGCAGGGTAACCTCTTAGCGACGAGCAGGCTGAGGCCGCAGGGTAACCAGCGGCTCTGACCCAGCCGGGTCTGCGGGCAGCCACATGTCGTTAGGAGCTCCCCAAAGTGAAACGCATGTAGTGTGTGGGGTTCACGAGATGATTGTAAGCTCAAACATAGATTAATATTCTTAAAGTTATATATTTAAATCTAGCTCACCAACAGATCTTTCTAAAATTATTTAAGCACAAAAAAGGGGTCTGTTTTCGAAAGCAAATTAAATTGAACATTAAAACACTTCAATGCCACACGTTTAATTTAAAAATAAACTGAGTGGATAAGGGCACATGGCACTCGGACACAGCAAGATCCCTGCAGATGGTGCTCGGAGGCTCCGAGTCTGGGAGTTTCTGCTCCGTTTCGCTCCCCCGTGGGCTGTGTGCTTCCTGGCTCCGCACCGCGGCCTCAGCTCCTAACGCCGGCCTCCACGTGGCGGGAGCGCGGCCTCATCCCTGAGCCCGGGCAGGGCCGAAGCCGCCCAGCAGGAGGCCGGGTGCTTGTCGGTGGGTCAGGATGGGGAGGGGCAGGGACGAGCTCAGGGAAGAGGAAGTGGGTTTGGGGCACATCTTGCTCTTCCCCTGGCATTCCAGAAATCTCCAGAGGGGCTGGGGTGGATGGTGAGAGGGAGGGGAACTGCCTTCAGGAAGACCCCGTGGGGGCCGGGTGCACGGAGGCTGCAGGCTCGGCAGCTCCAGCATGAGGCTGTGTGATGCGGATTTTCCGTTCTAATTCAGATTCCCGCGGAGATTGCCGGAGGGCCCCTCGGAGGTCTCCTGCCTAAAGCCCGGAAGCACGAAGCCCCCCTCACCATCGAGTTCCCCAGCTTGGACAAGACCTCGGCGGAATGGCTCAAGGTCCACGGCCTGAGAGGTAGGCGAGGAGGCGGCCGAGGCGAGGCCCGCGGGGCACAGCCTGCGGCTCCACGGGCCCGCCCTCCTGTGTCCCCAGCAAGGAGGCTGAGCCTGTACCAGGTGCTGGCGCCCAACGCCTTTCTGCCCGTCACGGAGTTCGTGCCTGTCCTCCAGAAGACGGTATCGTCCACGGTCCACAAGGTGACGAGATCCGGCTCTCCCGTCCTCCGGGGGAGCACCTCCCTCAGCACACCCACTGTGTGTCCTCCCTCAGCACACCCACTGTGTGTCCTCCTCCCTCAGCACACCCACTGTGTGTCCTCCCTCAGCACACCCACTGTGTGTCCTCCCTCAGCACACCCACTGTGTGTCCTCCCTCAGCACACCCACTGTGTGTCCTCCTCCCTCAGCACACCCACTGTGTGTCCTCCTCCCTCAGCACACCCACTGTGTGTCCTCCTCCCTCAGCACACCCACTGTGTGTCCTCCCTCAGCACACCCACTGTGTGTCCTCCTCCCTCAGCACACCCACTGTGTGTCCTCCCTCAGCACACCCACTGTGTGTCCTCCTCCCTCAGCACACCCACTGTGTGTCCTCCTCCCTCAGCACACCCACTGTGTGTCCTCCTCCCTCAGCACACCCACTGTGTGTCCTCCTCCCTCAGCACACCCACTGTGTGTCCTCCCTCAGCACACCCACTGTGTGTCCTCCTCCCTCAGCACACCCACTGTGTGTCCTCCCTCAGCACACCCACTGTGTGTCCTCCTCCCTCAGCACACCCACTGTGTGTCCTCCCTCAGCACACCCACTGTGTGTCCTCCCTCAGCACACCCACTGTGTGTCCTCCCTCAGCACACCCACTGTGTGTCCTCCCTCAGCACACCCACTGTGTGTCCTCCTCCCTCAGCACACCCACTGTGTGTCCTCCTCCCTCAGCACACCCACTGTGTCCTCCTCCCTCAGCACACCCACTGTGTGTCCTCCTCCCTCAGCACACTCACTGTGTGTCCTCCTCCCTCAGCACACCCACTGTGTGTCCTCCTCCCTCAGCACACCCACTGTGTGTCCTCCTCCCTCAGCACACCCACTGTGTGTCCTCCCTCAGCACACCCACTGTGTGTCCTCCTCCCTCAGCACACCCACTGTGTGTCCTCCTCCCTCAGCACACCCACTGTGCGTCCTCCCTCAGCACACCCACTGTGTGTCCTCCTCCCTCAGCACACCCACTGTGTGTCCTCCCTCAGCACACCCACTGTGTGTCCTCCTCCCTCAGCACACCCACTGTGTGTCCTCCTCCCTCAGCACACCCACTGTGTGTCCTCCCTCAGCACACCCACTGTGTGTCCTCCTCCCTCAGCACACCCACTGTGTGTCCTCCCTCAGCACACCCACTGTGTGTCCTCCTCCCTCAGCACACCCACTGTGTGTCCTCCTCCCTCAGCACACCCACTGTGTGTCCTCCCTCAGCACACCCACTGTGTGTCCTCCTCCCTCAGCACACCCACTGTGTGTCCTCCTCCCTCAGCACACCCACTGTGCGTCCTCCCTCAGCACACCCACTGTGTGTCCTCCTCCCTCAGCACACCCACTGTGTGTCCTCCCTCAGCACACCCACTGTGTGTCCTCCCTCAGCACACCCACTGTGTGTCCTCCCTCAGCACACCCACTGTGCGTCCTCCCTCAGCACACTCACTGTGCGTCCTCCCTCAGCACACCCACTGTGTGTCCTCCTCCCTCAGCACACCCACTGTGTCCTCCTCCCTCAGCACACCCACTGTGTGTCCTCCTCCCTCAGCACACCCACTGTGTGTCCTCCTCCCTCAGCACACCCACTGTGTGTCCTCCTCCCTCAGCACACCCACTGTGTGTCCTCCCTCAGCACACCCACTGTGTGTCCTCCTCCCTCAGCACACCCACTGTGTGTCCTCCCTCAGCACACCCACTGTGTGTCCTCCTCCCTCAGCACACCCACTGTGTCCTCCTCCCTCAGCACACCCACTGTGTGTCCTCCTCCCTCAGCACACCCACTGTGTGTCCTCCTCCCTCAGCACACCCACTGTGTGTCCTCCTCCCTCAGCACACCCACTGTGTGTCCTCCCTCAGCACACCCACTGTGTGTCCTCCTCCCTCAGCACACTCACTGTGTGTCCTCCCTCAGCTCACCCACTGTGTGTCCTCCCTCAGCACACCCACTGTGTGTCCTCCCTCAGCACACCCACTGTGTGTCCTCCCTCAGCGCACCCACTGTGTGTCTGCCTCCCTCAGCACACCCACTGTGTGTCCTCCTCCCTCAGCACACCCACTGTGTGTCCTCCTCCCTCAGCACACCCACTGTGCGTCCTCCCTCAGCACACCCACTGTGTGTCCTCCTCCCTCAGCACACCCACTGTGCGTCCTCCCTCAGCACATCACTGTGTGTCCTCCCTCAGCACACCCACTGTGTGTCCTCCCTCAGCACACCCACTGTGTGTCCTCCTCCCTCAGCACATCACTGTGCGTCCTCCTCCCTCAGCACACCCACTGTGTGTCCTCCCTCAGCACACCCACTGTGTGTCCTCCCTCAGCACACCCACTGTGTGTCCTCCCTCAGCACACCCACTGTGTGTCCTCCCTCAGCACACCCACTGTGTGTCCTCCCTCAGCACACCCACTGTGCGTCCTCCCTCAGCACACCCACTGTGTGTCCTCCTCCCTCAGCACACCCACTGTGTGTCCTCCCTCAGCACACCCACTGTGTGTCCTCCCTCAGCACACCCACTGTGTGTCCTCCCTCAGCACACCCACTGTGTGTCCTCCTCCCTCAGCACACCCACTGTGTGTCCTCCCTCAGCACACCCACTGTGTGTCCTCCTCCCTCAGCACACCCACTGTGTGTCCTCCTCCCTCAGCACACCCACTGTGTGTCCTCCCTCAGCACACCCACTGTGTGTCCTCCCTCAGCACACCCACTGTGTGTCCTCCCTCAGCACACCCACTGTGTGTCCTCCCTCAGCACACCCACTGTGTGTCCTCCCTCAGCACACCCACTGTGTGTCCTCCTCCCTCAGCACACCCACTGTGTGTCCTCCTCCCTCAGCACACCCACTGTGTCCTCCTCCCTCAGCACACCCACTGTGTGTCCTCCCTCAGCACACCCACTGTGTGTCCTCCTCCCTCAGCACACCCACTGTGCGTCCTCCCTCAGCACACCCACTGTGTGTCCTCCTCCCTCAGCACACCCACTGTGTGTCCTCCTCCCTCAGCACACCCACTGTGTGTCCTCCCTCAGCACACCCACTGTGTGTCCTCCTCCCTCAGCACACCCACTGTGTGTCCTCCTCCCTCAGCACACCCACTGTGCGTCCTCCTCCCTCAGCACACCCACTGTGTGTCCTCCTCCCTCAGCACACCCACTGTGTGTCCTCCTCCCTCAGCACACCCACTGTGTGTCCTCCCTCAGCACACCCACTGTGTGTCCTCCTCCCTCAGCACACCCACTGTGTGTCCTCCCTCAGCACACCCACTGTGTGTCCTCCCTCAGCACACCCACTGTGTGTCCTCCCTCAGCACACCCACTGTGTGTCCTCCTCCCTCAGCACACCCACTGTGTGTCCTCCTCCCTCAGCACACCCACTGTGCGTCCTCCCTCAGCACACCCACTGTGTGTCCTCCCTCAGCACACCCACTGTGTGTCTCCCTCAGCACACCCACTGTGTGTCCTCCCTCAGCACACCCACTGTGTGTCCTCCCTCAGCACACCCACTGTGTGTCCTCCCTCAGCACACCCACTGTGTGTCCTCCTCCCTCAGCACACCCACTGTGTGTCCTCCTCCCTCAGCACACCCACTGTGTGTCCTCCTCCCTCAGCACACCCACTGTGTGTCCTCCTCCCTCAGCACACCCACTGTGTGTCCTCCCTCAGCACACCCACTGTGCGTCCTCCTCCCTCAGCACACCCACTGTGTGTCCTCCCTCAGCACACCCACTGTGTGTCCTCCCTCAGCACACCCACTGTGTGTCCTCCTCCCTCAGCACACCCACTGTGTGTCCTCCTCCCTCAGCACACCCACTGTGTGTCCTCCTCCCTCAGCACACCCACTGTGTGTCCTCCCTCAGCACACCCACTGTGTGTCCTCCCTCAGCACACCCACTGTGTGTCCTCCCTCAGCACACCCACTGTGCGTCCTCCCTCAGCGCACCCACTGTGTGTCCTCCCTCAGCACACCCACTGTGCGTCCTCCCTCAGCACACCCACTGTGTGTCCTCCTCCCTCAGCACACCCACTGTGCGTCCTCCTCCCTCAGCACACCCACTGTGTGTCCTCCTCCCTCAGCACACCCACTGTGTGTCCTCCCTCAGCACACCCACTGTGTGTCCTCCTCCCTCAGCACACCCACTGTGTGTCCTCCTCCCTCAGCACACCCACTGTGTGTCCTCCTCCCTCAGCACACCCACTGTGTGTCCTCCTCCCTCAGCACACCCACTGTGTGTCCTCCCTCAGCACACCCACTGTGTGTCCTCCTCCCTCAGCACACCCACTGTGTGTCCTCCTCCCTCAGCACACCCACTGTGTGTCCTCCCTCAGCACACCCACTGTGTGTCCTCCCTCAGCACACCCACTGTGTGTCCTCCCTCAGCACACCCACTGTGCGTCCTCCCTCAGCGCACCCACTGTGTGTCCTCCTCCCTCAGCACACCCACTGTGTGTCCTCCTCCCTCAGCACACCCACTGTGTGTCCTCCTCCCTCAGCACACCCACTGTGTGTCCTCCCTCAGCACACCCACTGTGTGTCCTCCTCCCTCAGCACACCCACTGTGTGTCCTCCTCCCTCAGCACACCCACTGTGTGTCCTCCTCCCTCAGCACACCCACTGTGCGTCCTCCCTCAGCACACCCACTGTGTGTCCTCCTCCCTCAGCACACCCACTGTGTGTCCTCCCTCAGCACACCCACTGTGTCCTCCTCCCTCAGCACACCCACTGTGTGTCCTCCTCCCTCAGCACACCCACTGTGCGTCCTCCTCCCTCAGCACACCCACTGTGCGTCCTCCCTCAGCGCACCCACTGTGTGTCCTCCTCCCTCAGCACACCCACTGTGTGTCCTCCTCCCTCAGCACACCCACTGTGTGTCCTCCTCCCTCAGCACACCCACTGTGCGTCCTCCCTCAGCACACCCACTGTGTGTCCTCCCTCAGCACACCCACTGTGTGTCTCCCTCAGCACACCCACTGTGTGTCCTCCCTCAGCACACCCACTGTGTGTCCTCCCTCAGCACACCCACTGTGTGTCCTCCCTCAGCACACCCACTGTGTGTCCTCCTCCCTCAGCACACCCACTGTGTGTCCTCCCTCAGCACACCCACTGTGCGTCCTCCCTCAGCACACCCACTGTGTGTCCTCCTCCCTCAGCACACCCACTGTGCGTCCTCCTCCCTCAGCACACCCACTGTGTGTCCTCCCTCAGCACACCCACTGTGTGTCCTCCCTCAGCACACCCACTGTGTGTCCTCCTCCCTCAGCACACCCACTGTGTGTCCTCCTCCCTCAGCACACCCACTGTGTGTCCTCCCTCAGCACACCCACTGTGTGTCCTCCCTCAGCACACCCACTGTGTGTCCTCCTCCCTCAGCACACCCACTGTGTGTCCTCCTCCCTCAGCACACCCACTGTGTGTCCTCCCTCAGCACACCCACTGTGTGTCCTCCTCCCTCAGCACACCCACTGTGTGTCCTCCCTCAGCACACCCACTGTGTGTCCTCCTCCCTCAGCACACCCACTGTGTGTCCTCCTCCCTCAGCACACCCACTGTGTGTCCTCCCTCAGCACACCCACTGTGTGTCCTCCTCCCTCAGCACACCCACTGTGTGTCCTCCTCCCTCAGCACACCCACTGTGTGTCCTCCCTCAGCACACCCACTGTGCGTCCTCCTCCCTCAGCACACCCACTGTGTGTCCTCCCTCAGCACACCCACTGTGTGTCCTCCCTCAGCACACCCACTGTGTGTCCTCCCTCAGCACACCCACTGTGTGTCCTCCCTCAGCACACCCACTGTGTGTCCTCCTCCCTCAGCACACCCACTGTGTGTCCTCCTCCCTCAGCACACCCACTGTGTGTCCTCCCTCAGCACACCCACTGTGTGTCCTCCCTCAGCACACCCACTGTGTGTCCTCCTCCCTCAGCACACCCACTGTGTGTCCTCCTCCCTCAGCACACCCACTGTGTGTCCTCCCTCAGCACACCCACTGTGTGTCCTCCTCCCTCAGCACACCCACTGTGTGTCCTCCCTCAGCACACCCACTGTGTGTCCTCCTCCCTCAGCACACCCACTGTGTGTCCTCCTCCCTCAGCACACCCACTGTGTGTCCTCCCTCAGCACACCCACTGTGTGTCCTCCCTCAGCACACCCACTGTGCGTCCTCCTCCCTCAGCACACCCACTGTGTGTCCTCCCTCAGCACACCCACTGTGTGTCCTCCCTCAGCACACCCACTGTGTGTCCTCCCTCAGCACACCCACTGTGTGTCCTCCCTCAGCACACCCACTGTGTGTCCTCCCTCAGCACACCCACTGTGTGTCCTCCCTCAGCACACCCACTGTGTGTCCTCCCTCAGCGCACCCACTGTGTGTCCTCCCTCAGCACACCCACTGTGTGTCCTCCCTCAGCACACCCACTGTGCGTCCTCCCTCAGCGCACCCACTGTGTGTCCTCCTCCCTCAGCGCACCCACTGTGCGTCCTCCTCCCTCAGCACACCCACTGTGTGTCCTCCCTCAGCACACCCACTGTGTGTCCTCCCTCAGCACACCCACTGTGTGTCCTCCCTCAGCACACCCACTGTGTGTCCTCCCTCAGCACACCCACTGTGTGTCCTCCCTCAGCGCACCCACTGTGTGTCCTCCCTCAGCACACCCACTGTGTGTCCTCCCTCAGCACACCCACTGTGCGTCCTCCCTCAGCGCACCCACTGTGTGTCCTCCCTCAGCGCACCCACTGTGTGTCCTCCCTCAGCACACCCACTGTGTGTCCTCCCTCAGCACACCCACTGTGTGTCCTCCCTCAGCACACCCACTGTGTGTCCTCCCTCAGCACACCCACTGTGTGTCCTCCCTCAGCACACCCACTGTGTGTCCTCCCTCAGCACACCCACTGTGTGTCCTCCTCCCTCAGCACACCCACTGTGTGTCCTCCCTCAGCACACCCACTGTGCGTCCTCCCTCAGCGCACCCACTGTGTGTCCTCCTCCCTCAGCACACCCACTGTGCGTCCTCCTCCCTCAGCACACCCACTGTGTGTCCTCCCTCAGCACACCCACTGTGTGTCCTCCCTCAGCACACCCACTGTGTGTCCTCCTCCCTCAGCACACCCACTGTGTGTCCTCCCTCAGCGCACCCACTGTGTGTCCTCCTCCCTCAGCACACCCACTGTGTGTCTGCCTCCCTCAGCACACCCACTGTGTGTCCTCCCTCAGCACACCCACTGTGTGTCCTCCCTCAGCACACCCACTGTGTGTCCTCCCTCAGCACACCCACTGTGTGTCCTCCTCCCTCAGCACACCCACTGTGTGTCCTCCCTCAGCACACCCACTGTGCGTCCTCCCTCAGCGCACCCACTGTGTGTCCTCCTCCCTCAGCACACCCACTGTGCGTCCTCCTCCCTCAGCACACCCACTGTGTGTCCTCCCTCAGCACACCCACTGTGTGTCCTCCCTCAGCACACCCACTGTGTGTCCTCCTCCCTCAGCACACCCACTGTGCGTCCTCCCTCAGCGCACCCACTGTGTGTCCTCCCTCAGCACACCCACTGTGTGTCCTCCTCCCTCAGCACACCCACTGTGTGTCCTCCCTCAGCACACCCACTGTGTGTCCTCCCTCAGCACACCCACTGTGTGTCCTCCCTCAGCACACCCACTGTGCGTCCTCCTCCCTCAGCACACCCACTGTGTGTCCTCCCTCAGCACACCCACTGTGTGTCCTCCTCCCTCAGCACACCCACTGTGTGTGATCCCTCAGCGCACCCACTGTGTGTCCTCCTCCCTCAGCACACCCACTGTGTGTCCTCCCTCAGCACACCCACTGTGTGTCCTCCCTCAGCACACCCACTGTGCGTCCTCCCTCAGCACACCCACTGTGCGTCCTCCTCCCTCAGCACACCCACTGTGCGCCCTCCCTCAGCACACCCACTGTGCGTCCTCCCTCAGCACACCCACTGTGTGTCCTCCTCCCTCAGCACACCCACTGTGTGTCCTCCTCCCTCAGCACACCCACTGTGTGTCCTCCCTCAGCACACCCACTGTGTGTCCTCCTCCCTCAGCACACCCACTGTGTGTCCTCCTCCCTCAGCACACCCACTGTGTGTCCTCCTCCCTCAGCACACCCACTGTGTGTCCTCCCTCAGCACACCCACTGTGCGTCCTCCCTCAGCACACCCACTGTGTGTCCTCCCTCAGCACACCCACTGTGTGTCCTCCTCCCTCAGCACATCACTGTGTGTCCTCCCTCAGCACACCCACTGTGTGTCCTCCCTCAGCACACCCACTGTGTGTCCTCCCTCAGCACACCCACTGTGTGTCCTCCCTCAGCACATCACTGTGTGTCCTCCCTCAGCACACCCACTGTGTGTCCTCCCTCAGCACACCCACTGTGTGTCCTCCCTCAGCACACCCACTGTGTGTCCTCCCTCAGCACACCCACTGTGTGTCCTCCTCCCTCAGCACACCCACTGTGTGTCCTCCTCCCTCAGCACACCCACTGTGTGTCCTCCCTCAGCACACCCACTGTGTGTCCTCCTCCCTCAGCACACCCACTGTGTGTCCTCCTCCCTCAGCACACCCACTGTGTGTCCTCCTCCCTCAGCACACCCACTGTGCGTCCTCCCTCAGCACACCCACTGTGTGTCCTCCCTCAGCACATCACTGTGTGTCCTCCCTCAGCACACCCACTGTGTGTCCTCCCTCAGCACACCCACTGTGTGTCCTCCCTCAGCACACCCACTGTGTGTCCTCCCTCAGCACATCACTGTGTGTCCTCCTCCCTCAGCACACCCACTGTGTGTCCTCCTCCCTCAGCACACCCACTGTGTGTCCTCCCTCAGCACACCCACTGTGTGTCCTCCTCCCTCAGCACACCCACTGTGTGTCCTCCTCCCTCAGCACACCCACTGTGTGTCCTCCTCCCTCAGCACACCCACTGTGCGTCCTCCTCCCTCAGCACACCCACTGTGCGTCCTCCCTCAGCACACCCACTGTGTGTCCTCCCTCAGCACATCACTGTGTGTCCTCCCTCAGCACACCCACTGTGTGTCCTCCCTCAGCACACCCACTGTGTGTCCTCCCTCAGCACACCCACTGTGTGTCCTCCCTCAGCACACCCACTGTGTGTCCTCCTCCCTCAGCACACCCACTGTGTGTCCTCCTCCCTCAGCACACCCACTGTGTGTCCTCCCTCAGCACACCCACTGTGTGTCCTCCTCCCTCAGCACACCCACTGTGTGTCCTCCTCCCTCAGCACACCCACTGTGTGTCCTCCTCCCTCAGCACACCCACTGTGCGTCCTCCCTCAGCACACCCACTGTGTGTCCTCCCTCAGCACACCCACTGTGTGTCCTCCCTCAGCACACCCACTGTGTGTCCTCCTCCCTCAGCACACCCACTGTGTGTCCTCCTCCCTCAGCACACCCACTGTGCGTCCTCCCTCAGCACACCCACTGTGTGTCCTCCCTCAGCACACCCACTGTGCGTCCTCCCTCAGCACACCCACTGTGTGTCCTCCTCCCTCAGCACACCCACTGTGTGTCCTCCCTCAGCACACCCACTGTGTGTCCTCCTCCCTCAGCACACCCACTGTGTGTCCTCCTCCCTCAGCACACCCACTGTGTGTCCTCCTCCCTCAGCACACCCACTGTGCGTCCTCCCTCAGCACACCCACTGTGTGTCCTCCCTCAGCACACCCACTGTGTGTCCTCCCTCAGCACACCCACTGTGCGTCCGCCTCCCTCAGCACACCCACTGTGCGTCCTCCCTCAGCACACCCACTGTGTGTCCTCCCTCAGCACACCCACTGTGTGTCCTCCCTCAGCACACCCACTGTGTGTCCTCCCTCAGCACACCCACTGTGCGTCCGCCTCCCTCAGCACACCCACTGTGTGTCCTCCCTCAGCACACCCACTGTGTGTCTGCCTCCCTCAGCACACTCACTGTGCGTCCTCCCTCAGCACACCCACTGTGTGTCCTCCTCCCTCAGCACACCCACTGTGTGTCCTCCCTCAGCACACCCACTGTGTGTCCTCCCTCAGCACACCCACTGTGTGTCCTCCTCCCTCAGCACACCCACTGTGTGTCCTCCCTCAGCACACCCACTGTGTGTCCTCCCTCAGCACACCCACTGTGTGTCTGCCTCCCTCAGCACACCCACTGTGTGTCCTCCTCCCTCAGCACACCCACTGTGTGTCCTCCTCCCTCAGCACACCCACTGTGTGTCCTCCCTCAGCACACCCACTGTGTGTCCTCCTCCCTCAGCACACCCACTGTGTGTCCTCCTCCCTCAGCACACCCACTGTGTGTCCTCCCTCAGCACACCCACTGTGTATCTGCCTCCCTCAGCACACTCACTGTGTGTCCTCCCTGCACTGGTACAGACACCTGCTCCTGTGATGTGTCAACCTGTATATTTGATATGTCCGAATCTCCCCAGATTATGGACCTTTTAGAAGGAAAAACTCTGTATCTCTGTACAAGTCAGCAGCTAATGAGTGTTTCCCGGACAACGGAGTGGACGGAGGAAGGAGAGGAAGGACGAGTGGCTAAATGGATGGAAGTGTTGATGAATGCATGGCCACGTAAGCGGATGGATGGATGGAGGGAGGGAGGGAGGAAAGGTGTGTGAACAGATAGAGGAAAAAATGGAAGGATGAATGGCATGACAGAATAAAAAAGAGAAAGGGATGAAAGTAAGGATGGAAAGATGGAGAAATGGAAGGAGTCATGAATGGAGGATAAAAGGAAAGAGATGGATAATTGACAGCGAATGGATGAATGACTGGGCGCTGGAATGACACTTTGAAGCATGGATATGACAATTTGGTGGAGGAAGAAAGGAGGTGAACAAATTTGACTCCCAAGTGTTCACGAAGGCCTGTCCCTTACTCCATTATTAGCAAAACTCCCAGCCTGTCTGTGCTAAAGACTCCTGTGCTCAGGGAGCCTCCGGGGGCAGCCGCCTTGCTGTCCGAGGCCGTGGCCCGGGGGCGTGGGGGCGCGGCCTGTCCCCAGGCCCAGAGTGACCGTGAAACCCTCCCCACGGTGTTCGGCCCGCCCGCGCCTCCGGCACCGAGCAGAAGGCCATGGTGCAGCTGCAGTGGCACGACGGGACGGTGAGGAATGTCCACGTGGACCTGCCCTTCCTCTTCGAATACCAGGTGGGCGCGGCCCGCAGAGCTGGCTGGGGGCCGGGCGGGGGGACGGTGATGTGGGTCCCAGGCCGCGGGCCGAGTCCCCTCTTGTAAACAGACAGTGCTCCGCCCGCAGCACTTTGGGGCTTTCTCCACTCGTCCATCCGGGCGGAGGCCTGCACGCCCCACACAAAAGCCTCTAATGAAAGTAAACAGTAAAGCTCCTGGCCCTTTGGGACAAAGTCTGCCTCCTCCCGACATGGGGCAGTGAGACTCCTCCCCGGGCCTCGTGGCCGCGTGTCCTCGATCCGTGGATGTTCATGCCCGTGGCCGTGGCATGCCACCCCAGAAGCCACGGGACCCTTTCTCAGACCCCAGCCGCCACGCTCAGTGCGCTCACCCCGTGTCTGTGTTCGCAGAAGCAGCTCGGCAGGGCCGTGCGGGCGTACGAGCGGCGGGTGGAGTGGCTCTCGCTGGCCAGCAGGAGGATCTGGGGCACCGTCTGCGAGAAGAGGTACTTCCCGGAGCGTCCTGTCCGGCAGGGCCCCGCGTCCCGGCCCCGGAGGCCGCAGGGCCACCGCTCAGGCTCGGGACAGCCACTGCTCGGCAGAGCCCTCCTCCAGCCGCAGCGACACCCTCACCGGCAACTCGGTCCTTTCCAGCCACGGGCACAGACCGAGGAGCGGGTGGGCCCAACACACCAGTGGGGTCTGGTTAGGCCCATGGTCGGCAAACCGCGGCTCGCCAGCCGCATGCGGCTCTTTGGCCCCTCGAGCGTGGCTCTTCCATAAAATAGGAGACCATGTTGAGGAAGTGGCGTTAGAAGCAGCTTAAGTTTAGAAAATGTGGCTCTCCAAAGAAATGTCAAGCGTTGTCCTGTGGACATTTGGCTCTGTGGACTAGTGAGTTTGCCGACCACTGGTTAAGGTAACAGAAAACTCCAAGCAGGTTTGCTGGCTGTGCACTCACGTGTGGCCCGAGCCCCTCCACCTCTCACGTCTCTCTGTTTCTTCTCCGACGGCCTTGTCTCAGGCAGCCGGCGGGCGTTCCCCTCCAAACGCACCCCCAGAGCTCGGGGCAAGGCCCCCTCGGCTCTGCACCCGGCCAGGCGGCGTGACCTGCTTCCCAGTGCCCACCCACGGAGCCTGGGGTGGGCAGCTCTACCCAACGCAAGTGGCCTGAGAGGCCGAGGGGCGTCCGAAGGAAAGCAGGATGCGCCGGACCCAGTGAATGCTGAGCAGGAGACACACTGAGTGCCCAATGCAACCCCTGTTATCACTCCACACCTCACTCGATGTGTTACCTCGGAAAGTGGTGTACTTTGTGATAATACTATACATCTGTCATGTCCTTTAATTCGGAACCGTGAGGAGTCGTCTTACAGACACTGGGGTGTACAGTCCGCGTGCCCAGGGCCGGAGGGCTCTGTGACGTGCCTAAGCTCACACCAGAAGTGGGACCTGCGACCCGAACCAAGGTCGTCTGATTCTGAATCGAGTGGTTTTCCTTTTGTTGTCCGTCGTGTCTCACAGTGAGCGCGGAGGGAGGAGGTGGGAATGTAAGACCTGGCATGGTGGAAGGAAAAACCTGGGTGGGGCTGAAGACCTTAGAACACAAAGAAAACCAAAAGATGCAACCTTTCCCCAGAGGCCCAGCTAACGGAATTCCACATCCAGCCTGCTTACCTCGTTCCTGTTTCCCTCACAGACCCCACGTAACAGTACTGGCCGCTGGTCTGTAAAGCGAGGAGGGCCACGCCGCCTCTCCCCGCAGTCGCCTCTCCCCGCGGCCGCCTCCCCCCCAGGCTCCTCCGAGGTCGGAGCCCCGAGGAGAGGTGCCAGGGCCCGAGTCTGCTGGAAACCCGCCTCTGCTGACCTCAGGCCCTGGAAAACGCGTTAAAGAGTAAAACGGAACAGAACTCGATCTGAGCGATCGCTCTCGGCTTGTGTTTCCTCCGCAGGCTGGCCGTGCTGCTGGACCTGTCCGCGGCCAGCTCCACCTACATTATTCACATCCAGCACTCGCTGCGGCTGCTGCTGGAGGAGCAGCTGGCCAACAAGGACGCCTTCAACCTCATCGCGTGAGCTCGCCGTCCGGGCCGGCCGGGGGCTGCGTGCGGGCACTGTGGGGCTGGGCTCCTGGCAGGGGCGGCAGGCGAAAGGTGTTCTGAGCACCCTGCACCCTGCACCCTGGGGCAGCGCTGTTTATCTGACTTGAACGATCTTGCTGGGGCATTGAATAATTAAGCGCTGCTGGACAGTCCCGCTGGGGAGCAGGTCAGAAGCAGCCCCAAAACACACAGCCTGATCAGCCAGGACAGAACAGCCCGCCCATCGCCCCACTGGGCTCTCAGCCTGACAGCACAGAGAGAATAAGGCCCCAGGCATGCCAGTGTCCCAGCTCCTCGCCTGCGTTTGACAAGGCACGGGAGTTCATTGAGGGTTTCAGTTCTGAACTTTAACTTTATGTGACGCTATATACAACTGAATTATACAGATATAAATATATAAAACTATGTATACTTGAATTATGTAAAATATATACATTTAAATTATTTTGTATATAAGTAATTTAATATGTACATTTAAAATATAAATAGAATTAAATATATATCTTAATTATACAGTATATAGCTATATATAATTTAAGTATATACATAGTTTTATACATATTTTTAATTGTACATTTTACACACCTTCATATCTAATAGGGAGTGTGTGTGTTTTTTAATAAATCTTTATTGTTCAGATTATTACAGTTGTTCCTCCTTCCCCTCCCCCCCCCCCAGTAGCTCCCCTCCACCTGGTTCCCATCCCACCCTCTGCCCTTACCTCCCTGCAACTTGTCCTCATCCATAGGGGTACGATTTTTGTCCAGTCTCTTCCGCACCCTGCAAACCCCCTTTCCTCAGAGAATTGTCAGTCCACTCCCTTTCTATGCCCCTGATTCTATTATATTCACCAGTTTATTCTGTTCATCAGATTTTTTATTCACTTGATTTTTAGATTCACTTGTTGATAGATATGTATTTGTTGTCACCTTGTTGTTTATAATTTTTACCTTTACCTTTTCTTCTTCCTCTTCTTAAAGAATAGGTGATGAACTCCTTTAACTTTTTCTATAAACTCTTTATCTGACCTTCAATTCTGAATGATAGCTTTGCTGGGTAGAGTAATCTTGGTCGTAGGTTCTTGCTATTCATCACTTTGAATATTTCTTGCCACTCCCTTCTGGCCTGCATAGTTTCTGTTGAGAAATCAGCTGACAGTCATATGGGTGCTCCCTTGTAGGTAACTAACTGTTTTTCTCTTGCTGCTTGTAAGATTCTCTCTTTGTCTTTTGCTCTTGGCATTTTAATTACAATGTGTCTTAGTGTGGTCCTCTTTGAATTCCTTTTGTTTGAGGTTGTGTGCTCTTCCTGGACTTGTAAGTTTATTTCTTTCACCAAGTGGGGGAAGTTTTCTGTCATTATTTCTTCAAATAGGTTTTCAGTATCTTGCTCTCTCTCTTCTTCTGTCACCCCAATAATCCTGATGTTGATATGCTTGAAGTTGTCCCAGAGGCTCCTTACACTATCTTCAACTTTTTGGATTCTTTTTTTCTTTTTTCTTTTTCGGTTGGGTGTTTTTTGCTTCCTCGTATTTCAAATCTTTGACTTGATTTTTGGGATCCTCTAGTCTGCTGTTGGTTCTCTGTATATTATTCTTTATTTCAGTCAGTGTATGCTGAATTTCTAATTGGTCCTTTTTCATATACCTGAGGGTCTCACTAAATTTCTCAGAGATTTCTAAAAGATTCTTGAGTAACCTTATAACTGTGGTTTTGAACTCTATATCCAGTAGTTTGCTTTCCTCCATTTCTTCCATTTGTGACCCATTTCTTTGTCTCTGCATTTTGGCTGCTTCCCTGTGTTGATAGAGTGGCCTTGTGTGGTAGGTGTCCTATAGGGCCCAGTGGTTCAACCTCCCCAGTTACCTGAGGTGGACACTCTTGATGTACCACATTGTGGGCTGTGTGCACAGTCTTGTTGTAGTTAATCGTTGACTGTTGTTGGTATCACTGGGAGGAATTGACCTCCAGGCCAATTGGCAGTGAGGATCAGCTGTGTCTACGATGGGAGAACTTCTGTGCTGGAGACACCCTTATGGGACAGGGATTGCTTCAGTGGGACTTTGGTGCTCACTGAGTCTTCCCCCTGAGTGTGGCCCTTATGGATCTGAGGAGTTGTAATCTGGAATAGTCCAACTCTGACCACTGGGTACACTGGCTCTTGGATCTCCAAAGAGGTGCAAAGTCAGCCACTGCCTGAGGCCACTAATCAGGAGGTACAGAGAGATCTGCAGATTCCTCTTCTTTGTTTGGGGTTTGGAGGTGCCCAGATGAGGCCCAGCTGTGAAGTAATGGAGGCTGTTGCTGCCAGGCCTTAGGCCTTCTTTTGGAAGCTTTGGAGCTCTCTGACCCAGCTGCAGTTAGTTAAGTTTTAGATTGCAAAAGGCCAGGTCATTCATATGCAATAGCCTCTGCACACAGCTTGGGTGGGGTTGTAAATTGGGTAGGGCAGAGTCTCAGGAAATCATCAGGGTGGAGCAAACAGCAATGGCTGCCCATAAGCCCTGCCCCAAAGAGTCCCCCAGGTCTCTGTGTCCTGTGGCCCCATGCAGGAACAATGATTGCTGCAAGCATCTCTGAGAGAAAGCCGCCCTGAGTTCTGCCCAAAACCAGGCAGTCCAGTTTCTCCCCATATGAGTCTGGGACCCCAGAGTCTCTCCCGGAACTGGAATTCAGAGCAATCGGGAGCTTGTATCTCCCTCCCGATTGAAGAAGACAACAGCATACCCAGTTGCCAGCCCTTTTCGCATGTGCCTCCATACCTCCGCACCTCTGCACCTCCTCCGAGTTTCAGTGTGCTTTTCTCTTTCCTTCTAGTTGTATAACTTCCACTCAGCCAGCCTTCCCGTGGTTCTGGATTATACCTGTTTTGTCTTTTAGTCGTAGTTTTGATGTGATTGTGCAAGCAGCATGTTCAGGTGTTTACCTATGCTGCCATCTTGGTTTCTCTTCAATAGGGAGTGTTCTGAGCCTATTATGTCAGTAGTTAATATTTTTAAAAAATATATTTTATTGATTTTTTTTTTCAGAGAGGAAGAGAGAGGGATAGAGAGTTAGAAACATCAATGAGAGAGAAACATTGATCAGCTGCCTCCTGCACATCCCCTACTGGGGATGTGCCCACAACCAAGGTACATGCCCTTGACCAGAATTGAACCTGGGACCCTTGAGTCTGCAGGCTGATGCTCTATCCACTGAGCCAAACCGGTTAAGGCAGTAGTTAATATCATATATTATTCTGTATCAGAGCCTAATCCTATCTAATAAAGAGGAAATATGCAAATTGACCATCAAACCATCACAAAAAAGGCAGCGCCCACAGTGAAGACAGGTTTTCATAACACAAGATGCTGCACTCACAGCGGAGGCTGAGTTCCCATAAGAGCCTTAATGAGCGATCAGCAGAGACTGAGCTGCGTGGCGCTGGGCAGCGAAGGGGCCCTGAGGCTGTGGCCCCACCCCGGCACAGGCCGGGGGACCTGAGGCCGCACCCCCACACTGCAGGGCTTGACAGGGGACCTCAGGATGTGCCCTCCACCCAGTGCCAGGCTGTGCGCCCTGAGGCTGCACCCCCTACCCTTCGGGGCTTGACAGGGGCCCCAGAGGCTGCACCCACCGCCCGTTGGGGCTTGACAGGGTGGAGCTGGCTGGTCTGGGTCTTGCCCAATGGGGGAGGGCTGGTTGGGCCTGGGTCTCATGCAATTTCAAGGTGCACGTGGGTGGGCGGGGACTTGACTCTGGTTCCCATGGCGCGCCCCAGACTCTAACAGGAGGAAGGTTTTCATATACATTTTACGATTTTTCCTTCATCGCTGACACTTCTATTACAGAGAAAGGGCAAATAGCAATATTAAAATATTTCCTCTAATTAATCCCCCTTTAATGTGTATGATTTTAGTGCACTAGGCCACTAGTCTCTACATAATAAATTCCAGGAAAAACCGCCTAGAGAAACATTTTAGGCAATGTTTACACTCATTTATTCATCCAACCATTCGTTCAACAAGCTTTTACTAAAAGCCCAGGCACAGAGCCCAACCACAAAGCCTGCCCTCGGGCCGAAGGCCTTGGGGGAGGCAGGTGTGTGCAGAGGAGACTGAAGACACTGGCTGTGCCCGGTGGAGTGCAGTGGGGAGTCAGTTCGGACCACAGAAAAGGCTCCTCTCCTCTGGCGAGGGGAGGAGTCCCCAGGATCTACGTCCTGCCTCACAGAGAAGGTGGACTGACAGGTTAAAAACGCACCGACCGCCTAGCAGATGGAGGGGGTGTGAGCCGTGAGCGTGAGTCGGTGCCAGGGAAGGTGAGAGGGAGAAGGACTCCCCTCCCAGGGGATGGAGCAGCTCACACATGCACGTCTCCAAGACACGGAGGAGTGCTCCTGGCCCTGCCCTCCCTGTGACCGTCCGTCCGTCCGGGGCAGGTCATGACATCCCCACAGTATGGGGGTGGAATCGGGATTTTGGTCTCCTTGGAGCCTGGGAGCCCCAAGAGCTGGGGTACCGAGGGGACCGGTCTCCTGCCTGAGAACGAGCCTCGTTCCTCCCCTCAGGTTTGGCAGCACCGTCGAAAGCTGGAGGCCCGAGATGGTGTCCGTGAGCCACGACAGCCTGCAGAGCGCCTGGCAGTAGGTGGCGGGCAGAGGCCGCGGGCAGGCTGGGCGGGCTGTTCTCTCCAGCCCCTCCACGGCGGGCAGGCCTCTGTCCCGCCTCCCCGGCCTCCCTCAGCGGGCCTCTCCGCCTCCAGGTGGGCCCTGAGCCTGCAGTGCGGGGGCAGCAGGAACGTCCTCAGCGCCCTGCGCAAGGCGGTGGAGGTGGACTTCCAGGACAAGGACAGACGGCAGTCGCAGGGCATCTACCTCTTCACGGGGGGCATCCCCGACCAGGACGTGGTAGGTGGTCCACGTCCAGGCACCCTGTTCTTGTGACCCCCGTCTTCCTCCTCAGCACGGCTCCCCACTGGACCTCACGTGCGGGAGGCTCGCCTGGGTGCGGTGTGGAGGCAGAGCCCCTTTCCGGAGGTCTGGCCTGGGGCCCATGAGTCTGCATTTCTGACGCGCTCCCTGGTGGCCACCAGGCTCTGGGTCCAGCTCCCCACCATCCCCTCGCAAAGTAGAGGAACTGTGGCCCAGCTCATTCTCCTTTCTATCCTCAGCACCGAGGGCCACACCGGCGCACAGTAGGCGCACGGGAAAGGCGATCAGGCGGAACTGATCTGGGACAGTGGGCTCAGGAACCCCCCGCCCTCTCTCCTCAGCCCACGCTCTGCGCCTACGTGGCCGAGGCCTGCGGGGGCTGTGACCTCCAGCTGAACGTGTGTCTCTTCTACGTGGGCGAGCCTCCGATGGACACCACCCCGCCCGCCTGCTACGCCAGCCGCACCGACACGGCCGCCGCCTACCGGGAGGTGGCCCGGGCCTCCGGGGGCCGTTTCCACTGGTTTGGCGACACAGGTGTGTGCGTGCGTGCTGGCCGGAGGGCTGGGTTCTCGGTGCCAGCTCCGCGCCCTGGGCCAGGGATGTGTTCCATGTGCACCGTGCGAAAACCCCGTTCAGAAACGGAAACGTGCTCTTCACGGTCCGCACGCGGCCCCTGCACACGGTGGCGGAATGGCCAATCAAACATTGTTAAAAGGCTTCATTTTAAATAACTTGTCTTAACCTGATTTTTTGAGTCAAAAGGGAAAGGAAAGCTGTTTTTACACACTTTGGAGCTGGAAGGAGCATGGAGGGCCCTGGTTTAGTGTTTCCCGAAGGGGAGTGCTCACCACGGGGGTGACAAGGCAGTGCTCCCGGAACACGGAGCTCCCGTTCGCTCATTGATAGCCGCAGGGGGCCGACTGTGCCACCCCGAAATATGCCACTTGGGCATGAGAATTGTGAGCTGATGCCAACAACACTCTCTCCCTCCCACGCAGCCTAAAGGTGGGCATGGGCCCACCTCGGAGCCTGTCTGCTTAGACATTGTGCTCTAGTTCTTCTCACATAGTCCGCAGTGTTTACTGCAGACACTAGCCGCTTCAGGAACCCAGGGCGGTGATCTCACCCGCTGGAGGGCCCCGGGCTGTGCTCCTTTCTCCTCTCCCTGTGGCGCAGGCTCCAGGCTGGGGCCGCGGCCGTCCCACTGCCGGTAACTCGCTGTGACCACCGCGGACGGGCGGGTGGGGCTTGTCAGCTCGGCCATTAAGACCCACCCCGCCCCTCCAGCTCAGGTCCCCTCTGCAGGCCTGCTGGGCACGCCCCCACAAACGCTTTGTTTCCAGGCATTTATGAAAGTGACGACATCAAGGCCATTGTGTCTGAGATGGAAAAGGCTCTCAACTACTCGCAAAAGGTGCGCCTTGGGGTGGGGAAAGGAGTGCACTGGCTTCTGTATTGTCTCTGGGGCCGCACACACAGCCCCAGCACTCGGTGCTCACAACAGCAGGCATGCCTTCTTTCAGTTCCAGCGCCAGGAGTCTGAACCCACGGTGTCAGGAGGACCGCTGAGAGGAACTGTAGGGATAGAATAGGCAGGTTTAGGGAATCTCGGGAATAAAGGGGGTCCATGGTGGAGGAGTGCATAGGTGAGGCTTGGAACCTCCAAAAGGCATAAAGAAAAGCCAGGGTGTGGGGAAGAAGGAAGCAAACTTTCACAGGGAAATGTGGACAGGGCAGAAAGAGGGAGACATCTCCACAGGAGACAGAGCAATGTTACAAGATAAGGGGCGTGGAGGGGGCACCACGTGGGTTCGGCCTTGGAAGTTGATGTTCTGCAAAAGAGTGGCCAACCGGAAAAGCACAGGGTCATAAAAGCACAGGGGAGGCCTCCAATGAGAAGGGAGCACGAAGAGGCAAAGAACACAGCTTTTATAAACCTGACAAAAGAGGCTTTGGCGGTCACCCCCGGACCCCCTCTCTGCTTGGGAGTCTGGATTTGCTTCCAATGAATTTCCACCCTTTTACCAACAAGTACTTCTAGTCTGTGTGAGTGTGAGGGTGTGTGTGTGCATGTGTGTGTGTGAGTGTGTGTGAGTGTGTGTGTGTGTGTGTGAGTGTGTGTGTGTGAGTGCGTGTGGTGTGTGTGTGTGAGTGTGAGTGTGAGTGTGTGTGAGTGTGAGTGTGTGTGAGTGTGAGTGTGTGAGTGTGTGTGTGTGAGTGTGTGAGTGTGTGTGAGTGTGTGTGTGTGAGTGTGAGTGTGTGAGTGTGAGTGTGTGTGTGTGTGTGTGTGAGTGTGTGAGTGTGTGTGTGTGTGTGAGAGTGTGTGAGAGAGTGTGTGTGTGTGTGTGTGAGTGTGTGTGAGTGTGTGTGTGTGAGTGTGTGTGTAAATGTGTGAGTGTGTGTGAGAGTGTGTGTGTGTGTGTGTGTGTGTGAGTGTGTGTATGGGGTGTGTGTGTGTGAGTGTGTGTCTGTGTCTGTGTGTCTGTGTCTGTGTCTGTGTCTGTGTCTGTGTCTGTGTGTCTATGTCTGTGTGTCCTGCGGGGCTCCCTGCGCTGGTGCTGCTGACCTGCCCTCCTCTCTCAGTGTGCCTTCCTGGTGTCCGCCCTGAAGAACCAGTCCAGAAAAGACCGGGAACGGGCAGCCCTCTCGCTGGAAAAGCCCAAGATGCTCAAGCAAAGGAGCCAGCCCAAGAGACTCTGTCCTCCCGCGCCCACAGCCCCCGCGGCGGCCAGAATGGTTTGACCCCTCCCTAATAACACAAGGATGTTCTTTCCGCTCTGTCTGCGGGTCTTTCCTGGACCTCGACGTGCCCTGAGCCCGGGGACTGGGCAGGGTCCTCGGGAGGTGCCTGTGGTCCTGGCCTCTCGGGGGACCTACTCCTCAGCTCGGGCACCTCCCACCCCCACCTCCGGCTCTGCCTGGCTATCCCAGCTTTGACCTTATCTGGGTCAAGGCGGGAGGGCTGGGGGGGAGGGACTCAGTGAGGGCATGCGCTGTCCGGTGTGTAATGGGCTCCGGCTGAAGCTGCCGGCCAGGCAGGTCCCGAGGGCACATCTGTCAGCTCTGTCCTGCACACAACACCCGCCGGCGCCCGCGGGGCCCCAGCAGCTGGCTGGGGAGTCCCGGCCTCAGTGCTTCTGAGCGGAAGGGCCCGGAGTCCCAGCTCCCGGCCGTGGGCCAGCGGCAGCCTCACTGTGTCCCAGGCGCCGGCTCTGGGACACGCTGTCCACAGCGCACTGCTCTCCCTCAGGGACGCCACCGGTTCCAGGAGCCCCCGGGCTCTGAGCGGAGCCCCTCAATTCCAGGCGCTGCCTGAGCTGCCATGGGCGGGCTTAGGCCACGTGGGCCCCTGACGGCCCCCCGAACCCGGGGCCGGCCTGCAGTCAGCTCACCAGAGGTCTCCGCTGGCCGGGCCGGCTGGCGTCCCTGTCGCCGTGTCCTAGTTGTGTTTTTAATGAGGGGACCCTCCCCTGAAGCGCGGGGCCGAGGGCAGTGGCCTGCGGGCTGCCCGGGGCTGGGGGCCCAGAGCGCTGGCCCAGCAGGAAGAGGAGTGGGCCACGTGAAGACAGCCCTGGCGAGTCCACACACACGTGCCACTTCCCTCCGAGTCTGCACGGAGAGGGGAGAGGAGGCCGAATGTCTGAGGATCTAGCCCGTGGCCGCCCTGCGAAGATCCCTATGATAGGCAGATGTGGGTGCGGGAGGCGGGTGCAGTGCGCCTGCCGCAGGAAGTGGCCCTGATGGGGAGGCCGCCTGTCCAGGGCGGCAGAGAGGGCCACCGGGCGCGCGGTCCCCGGGAGAGCGGTGCCCTGGCGCCTGCCCAGCGGCCCGGCGGGCGTCCCGCCAGGTGAGGCCTGGCTCGGCTGGCACAGAGGCTGGGGGGGGCATGTGAACCGCGGTGGGAATCCCCTGATCGGCGGTCCTGAGCGATGACAGGGGCAGGTCGCCCGTCAGCTCCCCCTTTGGCTGGTGAAGAGTCAGGGCGGAGGAGGAGGACCAGAGCCCGCTGGGCAACAGGCCCGGGGCTTTTGTGGAAGGGTGCAGCGGCGCCTCACCTCCGGCGTCGGGGGCACACGGTGCTCAGAGCAGGGCCTGGGCCCGTGGGACCGGGGACTCTCCTCCCTGGCGCGGGGAGGGAGGAGGGGGGCAGTGAGGCTGATGCGAGGGCATGGAGAGCGCTCGCTCCGGCTCAGCCTCCCATCCCCCGGTGCAGCCTAGTCAGCCAGAGAAGACCCGGGGCAGGGAGAGGAAGGCCCACACGGGGAAGCAGAGGCCGGGAATGGCGAGGGCAAGTCAGAGGATGCGAAGTCTGGGAAGCCCCTGGCCTGTGGGGACTGCACGGTCACGGGCGGGGCAGCAGTGCCCGGCCCAGGCCTGCCCTCACACCTGGGTCTCGCAGGCTGGGGATCAGACAGACAGTCCTGACAGGGCAGGAGAGTGAGCAGAGGCAGTCCTGACGGTCTCCTGAGGTCCAAGGTCCCGAGGTCCCAGCTGCGGGCTCACGGGGAGGCGTGGAGATGGCCCAGGCCAGCCTGACTGCTGCCAACGGCACAGGAACCGACCCCTGGGCCGCGGAGAAAAGAGCCCAGCGGGTTTGCCCAGATCCACCTCACAGCCTCCCTTCCTCCCTCGGCAAATCGCACCTAAGGGATTTTACACCTGACGCTACTGGCAGAGAAACTGATGTGAAGAGAGTGACGGAGTGGGGAGGAGCGGGGAGGAGCGGGGAGGGCGGGTCGAGAGGTGCACAAGGAACCTCACTGTTTCTCGAAGACTCGGTGTACAAAGTGCCCGCAGGAGGGGGCGTGAGGAGGACAGCTCTTCTCCTGAGTGGCCCAGGAAGGACTCAGTCTGCTCAAGCCGAGAGATAGTAAGTGTCCGCACATGTCCCCTAGCTCTGTGGTCGGCAAACTGCAGCTCGAGAGCCACATGCGGCTCTTTGGCTCCTTGAGTGTGGCTCTTCCACAAGTGCAATTGAAACTTCATGGCCCATGCGCAGAAGTCGGTCTTCGGCTCTCAAATGTCAGGGCATCATCAGCGTCTTCCATCTCTGGACTGCCTCTCTTCTGCCTTCATGGCTGGAGCACTCCTGTCAATTCCTCTCTGTTGCCAGAACCCACATGGTCTTGGAGTTGTTTTCTGAAAATTTACAAACATATTCTCGACCAAAAGTTAATAAAGGAATCTTTTCTATAAATTTGACTTGGGATCCTTTTTCATTTTTTGCCCAAATGATTTTCCTCTGGCTTGTTTTGACACCATGTGTGTTTTTCATGGGTGTCTTGCTGTTAGCATTACAATTAATTTTCTAAAGTACAAATTTTCTAGATGTAATTTACTTTCAGGATATTTTTCCTTACATGATAGTCTTCTAACTTTCCCCCTTTTTTGATTTAAATATTGGGAGGCTTTTGAAAATTTTATAATGTAGTCTTGGTAGATTTTAAATTTTAATTTTTTTGTACTATAATATGACTAGCAGACAGCAGCTGTGTGTCGCTGAAGGATGCCCAGGACCAAACCAGAGAAGGTTGGACCTGCATTACCACCATTTGTCCACCATCCAGAACTGAAATATAATTGCTAACATATACATATAAGAAACTGTTTGACATTGAAATTGGGTCTCAAAAGAACTGTTGGCCTAGAAAGAAACTCACTACAGACTGATTCATATGCCTTTCAGCATAACGATTATTGCTTGTCTCATTTTTTATTCTTATATTTCCAGTAGGACATGATCTCACTCATCTAGGGGAAATGGTGAACAACATAGCCTGAGGAACAAGAACAGACCCAGAGATAAGGAGCCATGGGTCAGACTGTTGGACCTCAGAGGGAAGGTGGGGATAAAAGGAAGAGATCAACCAAAGGACTTATGCGCACACATATGAGCCTAACCAGTGGTAGAGGACAATAGGGGGGTGGGGGCATGAGTAGGGAGGGGGGATTGTAATGGCGGTTGAGGACAAATATGTGATACCTTAATCAATAAAGAAATTTAAAAAAAAGAAATGTCAATCGTTGTCCTGTTGACATTTGGCTCTGTTGACTAATGAGTTTGCCAACCACTGCCCTAGGCAATACTTCCCTCTAGCAGCCATTCTCCGAGGATGGGGTACTGGGCAGTGAGGACGCCCCTGCTTAGAGTGACCGCCTAGCGTTACATGTACCAAGGTTCGAGAGTGTCACCTCCCGGCTGGGTGACCTTGGGCAAGTTCTTAACTGCATTTAATCTCAATGCCCTCGTTTGGAAAATGAAGACAATTGTAGCTGTCAAATAGAATCAATGACTAACTGAAGTCTTTTGTTTTTGTTTTAATTTAATAAATCTTTATTGATCAGATTATTAATATTGTTCCTCTTTCCCCCCCCCCATAGCTCTCCTCCACCAGATTCCTACCCCACCCTCTGCTCTTATCCTCCCACTGTCCTCATCCATAGGTGTATACTTTTTGTTCAGTCTCTTCCCGCACCCCCACTCCCCTTTTCCCCCAGGGAATTGTCAGTCCACTCGCTTTCTATGCCCCTGATTCTATTATATTCACCAGTTTATTCTGTTCATCTGATTTTTTATTCCCTTGGTTTTTAGATTTATATACTTGTTGATATGTATTTGTTGTTCATAGTTTTTATCTTTATCTTTATCTTTTTTCTTCTTCTTCCACTTCTTAAAGAATACCCTTCAGCATTTCATATAATACTGTTGATGAACTCCGTTAGCTTTTTCTTAGCTGTGAAGCTCTTTATCTGACCTTCAATTCTGAATGATAGCTTTGCTGGGTAGAGTAATCTTGGTTGTAGGTTCTTGCTGTTAATCACTTTGAATATTTCTTGCCATTCTCTTCTGGCCTGCATAGTTTCTGTTGAGAAATCAGCTGACAATATTATGGGTGCTCTCTTGTAGGTAACTAACTGTTTTTCTCTTGCTGCTTTTAATATTCTCTCTTTGTCTTTTGCTCTTGGCATTTTAATTATGATGTGTCTTGGTGTGGTCCTCTTTGGATTCCTTTTGTTTGGGGTTCTCTGCACTTCCTGGACTTGTAAGTCTATTACTTTCACCAGGTGGGGGAAGTTTTCAGTCATTATTTCTTCAAATAGGTTTTCAGTATCCTGCTCTCTTCTTCTGGCACCCCCATAATTCTGATGTTGGTACGCTTGAAGTTGTCCCAGAGGCTTCTTACACTATCTTCAACTTTTTGGATTCTATTTTCTTTTTGCTTTACCGGAAGAGTGTTTTTTGCTTCTTGGTATTCCAAATCTTTGACTTGATTTTTACAATCCTCTAGTCTGCTTTTAGATCTCTGTATAATATTTTTTATTTCAGTCAGTGTATGCTTAATTTCTAGTTGACCCTTTTTTTTATATCCTCGAGAGTCTTGATAAATTTATCGGCCTTTTCTAGGAAATTCTTGAAAAATCTTATAACCGTGGTTTTGAACTCTATATCCAATCATTTGCTTTCCTCCATTTCCTTCATTTGTGGCCTGCCTCTTTGTTTCTGCATTTTAGCTGCTTCACTGAGTTGATGGAGTTGCTTTGTGTGCTAGGTGTCCTAGCAGGGCCCAGAAGCTCAGCCTCCCCAGTTACCTGAGGTGGACACTCTTGGTGCAGGCCTTTGTTGGCTGTGTGCAGTCTTGTTGTAGTTAAGCCTTGATTGTTGTTGGTATCACAGAGGGGAGTTGACCTCCAGGCCAATTGGCTGTGAGGATCAGCAGTGTCTCCTCTGGGAGAGCTTCTGTGTTCAGCTTGGAGGAGGCGGAGTCTCAGGGTGGAGTAGACAGCCTTAGTTTCCCATCAGCCCCACCCTATGAGGGCCCTGTATCTCAGTTTCTCACGGCAATGGCTGCATGAACCTCTGAGAGAAGGCTGCTCTCGAGTTTCACCCACTGCCAGACAGTCCAGTTTCTCCCCGAATGAGTCTGGTACCCAAAGTCTCACCTGGAGCTGGATTTCAGTGCAGTCAGGAGGTTTTATTTTCCTCGAGAACGAGAAAGCTAGCCGTGCACTTGCTGCCCGCCTTCTTCGTGCACTGCAAGTAAGCCAGCCATGTATTCAGCCGCCCACCCTTTCAGCGTGCATGGGTCTCCATACCTCCACAGCTTTTCTGGGTCTGTGTCCTTTACCCTTCCTTCTAGTTGTAGAATTTCACTCAGTCAGCTTTCCGGTGGTTCTGGATGATGTCCACTCGGTTTTCCAGTTGCAGTTTTAAAATTGTGTGCGAGGCAGCAGTATAGCTGTTTACCTTATTCCGCCAACTTAGTTTCTCCTCTGAAGTCTATTTTGTGTAAAGTTCTTAGGGGTATCAGATCCTTTGGGTTGCAAGCAATAGAAATCCTCCCTCTTGTTTGTCCAGTAGGTAGAACTCCTATCTCCCTCTGCCATTCAGTGAAGTCAGCTTGGTCCTCACTGGGCCAGTCCTGGGGGCCGTGCTCTGACTGCTGGGGGCCTGACTGTTCTTATAACCCTGTTTGTAACAAGGACACTGAAATATCTTAATTGGATTCTAATATGAACTTATGACCAATCAGGGTTACTGCCCAAATCTTGTGGGGGAAGGTTGAAAAGATGTGGGAACAACAATGTCCACAGCGTAATGTTAACGTAAAAACATCCAAACCTGTAAAGAGTTTCTGTGAGTTTATTTCAGTGAGTTTATTTATGTCGACAATTTTCAGGAAGCAAAATCTCAATCAATTGGGATAATGCTCCAGAGAATTTTTTATACATTACAACCAAAGGAGAAGACATAAGTGGGTTACATGAAACTCATTGGTGATAGATTAGGGAATTGAGAGAAAGAAAATGGGGGGAGGGGTGAAGAACCTCTGGGATTGGATGGAAAGTAAAATGAGAGACACATACTTCTTTTTTAAAAATATATTTTATTGATTTATAAGTCAATAAAATATATTTATCTTACAGAGAAGACGGGAGAGGGATAGAGAGAAACAGGATAAAAGAGAAACATCAGTCAGCTGCCTCCATCACACCTCCCACTGGGGATGTGTCCTCAGCCAAGGCACATGCCCTTGACCAGAATCGAACCTGGGACTCTAGCCACTGAGCCACACCGGTCAGGGTAGACACATACTTCTTTTACTTAGATGGGTGTAGGATCCTTACCAGTCAACAATTAATATGATAACAATAACAATGAAGGGATTTGTGGTCTCTGTCATGGGGCCCAGAGCATTTGGTTGTGCCCTGAGGGGATCTAGAAAAAAGGTTACAAGTCACCCTAACAGTCAAAACCGGTTTGGCTCAGTGGATAGAGTGTGGGCCTGCAGACTGAAAGGTCCCAGGTTCGATTTCGGTCAAGGGCATGTACCTTGGTTGCAGGCAGATCCCTAGGAGTGGGTGTGCAAGAGGCAGCACAGAAATCCTTTACAGGTTGGAATGTTTTTACTTCAGCAGAAGCAAGGAGCCCCACATTTCAAACATGATTTCAAAGAGGAGGTTTCAGTCACTCGCTTTCAGAGGCAGCAGATCAATGATTCTCTCTCATCGATGTTTCTAACTCTCTATTCGTCTCTCTTCATCTATGTAAAAAAAACAATAAAATATATTTTTAAAAAACAAGTCACCCTAACATTTCAGTGATATGTTGTTATAGGTGCAAAAGGGCATTAGGCTCAGTGAAGGTAAAGAGTGACCTTGTCAGGGAAGACACCCACCTAGGAGGTGACTACCCACCATCACTGCCTTTAGTTAAAGTTTACTTTCAGACCATCCTTTGTGGTTACTGAAGCACAGTGAACTCTATCTTGTGTAAAAACTGCTGTTTGAAATTTTAGACCTGCTATTTTTCCTTCTGTAAATGCTTGCTTGCCTAAATAATAAGGAAAAATAAGAGTACGCCCATTCCGGAGAGGCCATAAACTATGCCCCAGACAGAGTTGTCAGTGCCAGTGCCAGGCCAGGCCTTGAGGTACGGTCTCACGGCCCTGTCCCAGCACACAGGACTTCTTTCTCAGAAGGTCCGGAAGTCTCATTCCAAATTTGGAAGACAGAGGGCTGAAAAAAGTATAAATAGGGAAGACTTCCACCATGCTGGGGCCCAGAATTTGACAGAGATATTCTACTCTGAGCCTAGAATATCTACTAGATATTCTACTAGTGCTAGCATCATACAAGACCCCAAACTAATTTGGCTTATTGATTAAGGCGTCTCTGGTTTAGTCCGCTGATTCACAATATAGCATTACTTTCGGTATGAGTTTGCCAGACTGCCACGCAGGCCTTCCCGAGCCTGTCAGGTGAGCGTGTGGCCCCTTTCACCCACGGTAGGGAGTCGCAGGTGCTCAGTAAATTTTGTTCCCTGTGCCCATGTTTCCCGAGTAACTGTCCCCAGCACTGGGAGCAGAATCTGCATGCAGTGGATGCTCTCAGGAGGATTGCAGATGGAAAAAAAGGGCCACATTCTGACCTGACAGGCTCAGGGGAGGCAGTTTTGCAAACTCAAGGCCTAAAGTCACCACAAAGGATGGTCTGAAATTAAAACGTTAACTAAAATCAGTTTGTAGTGGGTTGTCATGTCCTAGGCCGGTATCTTCCCTGACAAGGTCCATCTTTACCGTCACTGAGCCTGTTTCCTGTTTGCATGTCAGATAACATACCTGTGAAATGTCAGAGTAATGTGTAACTTCCCTTTTTCCGGGCCCCCAGCCTCAGGACAGAGCCCACAGGTTGCTTCACTGTCACTGTAATTGTGTTCATCGGTGACTGTTAGCTGTCCTGCACCCACCTCAGTAAAAGAAGTGTCAATCATCTTACTTCCTATCCAATCCCAGAGGCAGCCCTCCACCCCATCCCGCTCTGCTTCTCCGGCCTCCCTCGTCTATCCCCAGTGGGTTTCACGTCACCCCCATGTCTCCTCCCTGGACTGTAGTGTATAAAACAAGGTGCAACTGCCACTCTCCGGAGCACTACCCAATCGGCTGAGATTCTGCTTCCGGCAATGGTCGGCAGTTTGGCTGAAAGAAACTCACAGAAATCCTTTACAGGTTGGAATGTTTTTACTTCAGCAGAAGCAAGGAGCCCCACATTTCAAACATGATTTCAAAGAGGAGGTTTCAGTCACTCGCTTCAGTCTGAGTTAGCCAAGATGAAAGTCCTTTTCTTTATTCTAAAGTGGTAGCAAATTACGGGCTGCAGACACTGAAGATGAGGTCTCCAGCCGATCAGTCCCAGGGGCACTGGCAGGAAGGCCGGCAGCAGCCAGATCCGGCGACGCTGGCCCAGCGGGAGGTCACGGTGGTGGTGGGGCTTTGGTGGCGGTGGTCTCCCCGCTCCTCTCAGCCACAGGGGTGTGGGCACGAGGGAGAACTCTGCGAAGGTGCAGGCTTGGCTGTTCTTCCTGCCAAACCTTGCCCCTCGGCATGGGCTGCTCTTGGGGTCAATCCTGTGAAGGAAATGGGAGCCCTCATGTTGCAGGAATGACCAGGCCGGAGGACAAACAGCCAGGTGCTCGGGAGATCCCGAAAAGGCACTTGATTGCAGCGCCCGGTGCTGGCGGCTCGGCGCCGGTTCCCAGAGCTGAGCACGCATGCAGCGGCTTCCTCTCCCGTGTCCTTCGCCCTCAGCGTCCGGCTTCTCGCGGGCTTTTGCCGCCCGATGACGGCTGTAAGGGGGAAGTGAGATTGTGACCATCGGCCCCGGATGGGGCCAGCAGCCAACACCCCATGGGGGCTGTGCACGAATGGCCTCTGTGCGCTAAGCATTCAGGGAAGCAGGTGTGCAAGGCGAGGGCACAGGGGAAGGGGTTGGGCTGAAGAATAGGTTAGCACATGTGCCGGGACGCGGACTCCAGCTGCTGGCCAAGAGGCTTCACACCGGGGCCACGCTCAGGTTAGGGCTCCTGCAGTGAGCCGCACAGACAGTGCGGAGCCACCGGCCACCGCGGAGGCTGCATTCTCACCAGCAGGGGCTCTGGCCCAGAACTGACCCTGGTGCTGCCAGGATGCGGGCGCAGGGTCCTTGCAGAGGTGGGGGTTCTCGTCTCCATTTCTGCTTTGGAGCTCTTATGTTCTCACTGGAACAAGCACATTTAGTACAAAATGGAAATCTAACCATGCTTTGTCAAAGACCCCACGTTCCCTCCCTGCCCGGTTACACAACCCTAGAGGCCGGAGCACGACGCTCGTGCAAGGGGCTTGGCCCTCGCAACTGCAGCAGCTCGCCTCCACCCTCGCAGCCGCTTTGTCCAGAAGGACGAATGGAAGGCCATTCAGCTGTCCGGTCTAATTAGCCTATTATGCATTTATTATTATAGGTTATTATAGATTACCAACAAGAGGTAACCATAAAGCTAAAAATAGCCACCAAATTCAGAATCATTCCACAGAAACACTTTTTTATTTTAATAAATCTTTATTGTTCAGATTATTACAGATGTTCCTCTCCCCCCCCCCATAGCTCCCTTCCACCTGATTCCCAACCCCACCCCATGCCTTTCCCCCCACCACTGTCTTCACCCATAGGTGTAAGATTTTTGTCCAATCTCTTCCTGCACCCCTCAGACCCCTTTCCCCCTGTGAATTGTCAGTCCACTCCCTTTCTATGTCCCTGATTCTATTATATTCACCAGTTCATTCTGTTCTTCAGATTTTTTTTTTATTCTCTTGATTTTAGATTCACTTGTTGGTAGGTATGTATTTGATGCCTTTTTGTTGTTTATAATTTTTTACCTTTACCTTTTTCTTCTTCTTCCTCTTCTTAAAGAATACCCTTCAACATTTCATGTAATCCTGGTTTGGTGTTGATGAACTCCTTTAGCTTTTTCTTGTCTCTGAAGCTCTTTATCTGACCTTCACTTCTGAATGATAGCTTTACTGGGTAGAGTATTTTTGGCTGTAGGTTCTTGTTGTTCATCATTTTGAATATTTCTTGCCACTCCCTTCTGGCCTGCATAGTTTCTGTTGAGAAATCAGCTGACAGTCGTATGTGTGCTCCCTTGTAGGTAACTAGCTGTTTTTCTCTTGCTGCTTGTAAGATTCTCTCTTTGTCCTTTGCTCTCGGCATTTTAATTATGATGTGTCTTGGTGTGTTCCTTCTTGGATTCCTCCTGTTTGGGGTCCTGTGCGCTTCCTGAACTTGTAGGTCTATTTCTTTCACCAGGTAGGGAAAGTTTTCTGTCATTATTTCTTCCAATAGACCTTCAATATCCTGCTCGCTCTTTTCTTCTGGCACCCCAAAAATCCGGATGTTGGTAAGCTTTAAGCCGTCCCGGAGGCTTCTTACACAATCCTCACACTTTTGGATTCTTCTTTCTTTTTGCCTCTCTGGTTGGGTGATTTTTGCTTTCTTATATTCCAGATCTTTGGTTTATTCTTGAGGCATGTTGATCTATAGTTGAGTTTCTGTATATTCTTTATTTCAGACTTTGTATGCTTAATTTCTGGCTGGTCCTTTTCCATTTTTTTGGTATTCTCATTAAAGTCCTTGAAGGTCTCACAAAGCTTCTTGGAGGTCTCATCAAGTTTCTCAAAGGTTTTTAGAAGATTCTTGAGTAACCTTATAAATGTGATTCTGAACTGTGTGTCGTCCAGTAGTTTACTCTCCTCCATCTCTCCCATTCGTGTCATGCTTCAGTGTCTCCTCATTTTGGCTGCCTCCCTGTGTTGATGGAGTGGCTTTGTGTGGTCGGTGACCTATAGGGGCCAGTAGCTCAGCTTCCCCAATCATCTGAGGTGGTCGCTTTTGCCATATCTCTTTGTGGGCTGAGTGCAAAGTCTTGGTGTAATTAAGCCTTGATTGCTGTTGGTACACTGGGAGAAACTGACCTCCAGGCCAATTGTCTGTGAGGACCCGCTGTGTCTATAAAGGAAGAACTGCTGCACTGGAGACACACCTTGTTTCAGTGGGGCTTTGGTGCTCACTTAGTTGTCTCCCGAATGTGTCACTTATGGGTGTGAGGGATTGAAACTGAGCACTAGAACTCTGATTTCTGGGTCTCAATGAGATGCAGTTCAGCTACTGTCTGAGGCCAGTACTGTCACAGGAGCTACAGCGTGAACCACAGTCCTGTCCTCCTTGGATCTGTTTGCCCCAGGTTGCAAGTTTGCTAAACTGCAACTGAGAGGGCCATTCATATGCAAAAGCCGCTGCTTGGAGTTTGGGTGTGTTTGTAGATTGTGTGGGCCGGAGTCTCAGGGTGGAGTCTCAGGGCATCACTAGGCTGGGACGTTGCCAACAGCGATGGCTGCCCCTCTGCCGCCTCTCTGATGGCGTCCCTGCATCCCCGGGTCTCGCACCTCAGCACAGCAAACATCTCAGCTCTGCAAGCAGCCAGCCTCACTTTCCGACCCGATGGCAGATAGTCTAGCCTCTCCCCAGAAACTGGAGTTCAGAGAGATTGGGAGCTTGTCTCTCTTCGGGTTGAAGAAAGCACCGCTCTCCGCCAGCCTGCATCCACTGCCAGCCTGAGAGAGAGAGAGAGAAAGAGAGAGAGAGAGAAAGAGAGAGAGAGAGAGAGAGAGAGAGAGAGAGAGAGAGAGAGAGAGAAACATTGATGTGAGAGACGCCTCAATCAGCTATCTCCCACACAAGCCTAACTGGGGATCAAACCCACCACTTTTTGGGGTTCGGAACAACGCTCCAACTGACTGAGCCACAAGAGCCCAGGCTCAGTTTAGTCTTGATTGGGCCCCATAGAACTGCCCATGAAGGCAGAGATGGGAGGGTCCTGGCAGAGAAGCCCCCAGAGCACCAAGGCCCTCTGCGAAGTGATGGACAGGAGAGCGAAGAAAACCAGCTCACACCGGAGGAGGGCCCTGGGGTAGGGGTGGTCTGAGCATCCAGCCCAAGAGGCCAGGGAGGCAGCTCGAACTGGGTGGGAGGAGGTTTAGGCTCCCAGCCTGGTGGGTTCCTGGGCAACAGGAAGAAGGAGGCAGGAGCCTTTGCACAGAGCCCTGTGTGGGCCCGGTCCCCTGTGAAACTGACCCGGGCCGGTGCTCCAGGCAGGGCCTGGGGTAGGGTGTAGTGAGGACCACCACCATCCAAAGAGCAGAGAGGCCCGGTCAGTGGTTGCCTCAAGGTGCAGATAGAGGACCCAGTGTGTCTCAGCTGGCCCTGCCAGTCCAGGTGGCCAGGCCCTCTGCTTTCCCATGGGATAAACCCCAACCCATCAACCACCTTCCCAGCTTCCTCTCTCCTCTCCCCACGGTCTCTCTGCCCAGCCTGTCTTCCCATACACGGCATCTCTGTGCCTCAAGCATGCAGCCCCAGGCATCCTCAAACATCTCTACTAATAAAAGCATAATATGCTAATTAGACCAGATAGACCAGACGTCTTCCGATGTCATTCCGGACGTCCTCACTGACAAAGCCGGGGCGTGGCCAGCCTGTAAACCACCCACGGGCCCTCGCCCAGGCCGGACCCACCCCCCATGGAGACCCCCCCACCCTGATTGGGGACATGGCCAGCCTGCAAACCACCCACGGCCCCTCGCCCTGGCTGGCCCCGCCCCCCAGTGGAGACCCCTCACCCTGATCTGAGGCCCCCTTCAGGGCAGGCCAGGCAACCCCCATCCAAGCACCAGGCCTCTATCCTATCTAATTAAAGGGTAATATGCAAATTGACCCTAATGGCAGAATGACCAGGACGACTGTTGGACCCAGCCACTATGAGGTGCACTGAGCACCTCCAGGTCCCTCCCTGGCGGTCAGGCACCCATCACCCGATGGCCAACAGGGAACTGGGATGGGGAGGGCAGGGCTGCTGCCGGCAGCTGGGAAGACAGCCCAGGACGGCACCTGCGCAGGAACTTTCTGCCGGGCCTCTAGTTCAGTCACAGTTCACCCGCTCCCCACCCAGTGCCTCCAGCTCAGATCGCCGCGTTGTGGGCTGCATTAACACTGTCGGAAGCCATGGCACAGTCCGTCTGCACCACCCCTGTCTTCCTGGCCCGACCGGAGGCCCCACGAGGGCAGGGCCTCTCGCTCGCCGTTGCACGGGCACAGCACAGGCCATACGGGTGCGAAGCTGACTTCATGGAGGGCTTTGTGCTGTAACATCTTTCCCCCAAAAACAACACTGAGAGGCTGCTGATCCAGCCACTTACTCAAGGCCAAGGCAGTTGTAACCACTTGTATGGGGTCACCGGCAGAGCCACAGCCACCCCCTGGCCGCTCTGCCCTGGACAGCCGACCCTCCAGCAACACAGGCCATCTCCCAGGGGTGACATCTGATCAGCGACCAATCGGGCAGCAGGTGTTGCGAGACCATGAGTGGGCAGCCATGGGAAGGACAGGCAGCCGAGGGCGAGCCCTCAGCCTTCCCCGCTCCGCCCGCCACCGGCGCAGGGAGCCGCCGGCTGTTCGGCACCGTCTGGAGAAGAGGGTGTGCGTCCTGCTGGACACCTCGGGGTCCATGGCCCCACCTGCCGCAGGGGAAGACAGGCTGGTTCTGCTGGTCTGGAGCAGCTGAGGAAGCGCTGGGACAGGAGAGGCAGGGTGTGGGGCTGGGAGGAGACACAGGGTGGTTGTGAGCTTCGCTGGCCACGCCCCTGAGGTGCCCTGGGGAAGAGCCTGTTTGGCTTCTCCGGGGAAGTGAGGCGGATTCTGGGAGCGGACCCCCGTGAGCGCATCTCGCGGCTCTCGATTCCTAGGAGTGGGGCGTGTGCGGTCTACTCTGAAGGTGTGACCGTAAGGCAGCAGGACTGGGCCTCCCTGGGACCCGCTCTCGCCTTCATGGTGAAAGAGGAAACCTTATTGGGCACTTCCATTCAGGACCCTCCGTCCTCACAATGGCCTCAGGGAGGTTACTGCCCGTTTCCCAGAGAAGGGCACCAGGGCTTGGGTTAAATTTGACGGAGATCAGATAACCTGCCCGCGGCTGAGGGGGTGTTTGCATGGACTTCTGTCTGCGCCCGAGTCCCCTGTGTGCCTGCTTACCCCCGGGCCCACGCAGACCGGACTGTCTTTGGTTGCTTCACAGTTCGGTGTGGACCGGCCCGTTCTAACCCGTCTCTCCCTCCCCCTCCCAGCGTTGACCTGGCCCGCGTTTCCGAGGACCTGCAGCCGGGGAGGGCCTCTCGTGGAGACAGGCGCGGCGGGTCATGAGGCACGCACTGGGTGACCGGCCTGCAGGCGCTTCTGGCAGTGCCACCCTGAGCCTGGCCTGGCCGCAGAGAGGAGGCAGCAGCCCCTGTCCAGACTTCCCGATGCTTTAGAGCCGCTGAGTGTGAGATCCTTTGAGCTTCCCACAGCCGGGAAAGGGCCCGTCCTCCCTCTGCGGAGACACCGCTCGGCTCAGCGCGGAGACCGGCCTGCAGGCGAGAGCCAGGAGGCAGGTGCCTTTCTCCTGACCCGCAGCCGGTGGGCTAAGGGGGGCCGGGGGCCTGAGGGCCTGAGGGCCTGGGGCCCAGTCCAGGGAGCTGGGCGCGGGCGGGCCAGGCAGGGGCACAGAGGCCGCCCGCAGCCCCAGCAGGGGCCCGGCTGCCCCGTCCTCCGCGGCCACACTGCCCTCCTCCCATCTGTCCTGGGAGCACACTGCAGACAGGGGAGGACCTTTGAAGTAGCTCTGTTGTGGGTGTTGTTACAAATAAATGGTCACCAAAGAAAAACGTATGGCTGAAACTGGTTTGGCTCAGTGGATGGAGAGTCAGTCTGCGGACTGAAAGGTCCCAGGTTTGATTCCGGTCAAGGGCACATACCTTGGTTGCAGGCACATCCCCAGTGGGGGAGGTGCAGGAGGCAGCTGGTCGATGTTTCTAACTCTCTATCCCTCTCCCTTCCTTTCTGAAAAAATCAATGAAATATACTTTTTTAAAAAACACACACAAAAAAAGGTGTTAGACAAGAGAACTTAAGTGCTTGTGGAAAAATGTTAAATATTGGTAAAATGTGATTACTCAGTAGGTAGTGTGCATTTTATCTCACAGCAGGCGCGGGTGGGTGTCAGTCAGGGAGAGGGCTGAGGGCCAGCGTGCTGAGTCCTGCCAATCCGCCTTCACGGCGAATCGCTTCCCGGCGCCCACGGCCTCGGCGATGCCGACAGAGCCCGGGCCCAGGCCCATCGCCTGCAGACTCGGACCGAGGCCCCCGCGGGCCGGGCAGGCCGGGTGGCTCAGCGGTCTTGTTCCTCCATCCAGGGCGGAGGTCACTCAGGAGCCTGGCGCCCTCCCGGGGGCTGTCCCTGCCTCTGGGGAGGACCTGGCCTCCACCCTCACTGCCTGCCACCGAGCGCTCCATGTGTGAGCAGGATGTGTGTGAGCAGGATGTGTGTGAGCAGGATGGTATGTCAGCAGGATGTGTGTGAGCAGGATGTGTGTGAGCAGGATGTGTGTGAGCAGGATGTGTGTGAGCAGGATATGTGTGAGCAGGATGTGTGTGAGCAAGATGTGTGTGAGCAGGATGGTGTCAGCAGGCTGTGTGAGCAGGATGTGTGTGAGCAGGATGTGTGTGAGCAGGATATGTATGAGCAGGATGTGTGTGAGCAAGATGTGTGTGAGCAGGATGGTGTGAGCAGGATGTGTGTCAGCAGGATGTGTGTCAGCAGGATGTGTGTGAGCAGGATGTGTGTGAGCAGGATGGTATGTCAGCAGGATGTGTGTGAGCAGGATGGTGTCAGCAGGATGGTGTCAGCAGGCTGTGTGTGAGCAGGATGTGTGTGAGTAGGATGTGTGTGAGCAGGATGTGTGTGAGCAGGATGGTGTGTCAGCAGGATGTGTGTGAGCAGGATGTGTGTCAGTAGGATGTGTGTGAGCAGGATGTGTGTCAGCAGGATGGTATGTCAGCAGGATGGTGTCAGCAGGATGGTGTCAGCAGGCTGTGTGTGAGCAGGATGTGTGTGAGTAGGATGTGTGTGAGCAGGATGTGTGTGAGCAGGATGGTGTGTCAGCAGGATGTGTGTGAGCAGGATGTGTATGAGTAGGATGTGTGTCAGCAGGATGTGTGTGATCAGGACGGTGTGTCAGCAGGCTGTGTGTGAGCAGGATGTGTGTGAGTAGGATGTGTGTGAGCAGGATGTGTGTGAGCAGGATGTGTGAGCAGGATGTGTGAGCAGGATGTGTGTGAGCAGGATGTGTGTGAGCAGGATATGTGTGAGCAGGATATGTGTGAGCAAGATGTGTGTGAGCAAGATGTGTGTGAGCAGGATGGTGTCAGCAGGCTGTGTGAGCAGGATGTGTGTGAGCAGGATGTGTGTGAGCAGGATATGTATGAGCAGGATGTGTGTGAGCAAGATGTGTGTGAGCAGGATGGTGTGAGCAGGCTGTGTGAGCAGGATGTGTGTGAGCAGGATGTGTGTGAGCAGGATATGTATGAGCAGGATGTGTGTGAGCAAGATGTGTGTGAGCAGGATGGTGTGTCAGCAGGATGTGTGTGAGCAGGATGTGTGTCAGCAGGATGTGTGTCAGCAGGATGTGTGTGATCAGGACGGTGTGTCAGAAGGCTGTGTGTGAGCAGGATGTGTGTGAGTAGGATGTGTGTGAGCAGGATGTGTGTGAGCAGGATGTGTGAGCAGGATGTGTGAACAGGATGTGTGTGAGCAGGATGTGTGTGAGCAGGATATGTGTGAGCAGGATACGTGTGAGCAGGATGTGTGTGAGCAAGATGTGTGTGAGCAGGATGGTGTCAGCAGGCTGTGTGAGCAGGATGTGTGTGAGCAGGATGTGTGTGAGCAGGATATGTGTGAGCAGGATGTGTGTGAGCAAGATGTGTGTGAGCAGGATGGTGTGAGCAGGCTGTGTGAGCAGGATGTGTGTGAGCAGGATGTGTGTGAGCAGGATATGTATGAGCAGGATGTGTGTGAGCAAGATGTGTGTGAGCAGGATGGTGTGTCAGCAGGATGTGTGTCAGCAGGATGTGTGTCAGCAGGATGTGTGTCAGCAGGATGTGTGTGATCAGGACGGTGTGTCAGCAGGCTGTGTGTGAGCAGGATGTGTGTGAGTAGGATGTGTGTGAGCAGGATGTGTGTGAGCAGGATGTGTGAGCAGGATGTGTGAGCAGGATGTGTGTGAGCAGGATGTGTGTGAGCAGGATATGTGTGAGCAGGATACGTGTGAGCAGGATGTGTGTGAGCAAGATGTGTGTGAGCAGGATGGTGTCAGCAGGCTGTGTGAGCAGGATGTGTGTGAGCAGGATGTGTGTGAGCAGGATATGTGTGAGCAGGATGTGTGTGAGCAAGATGTGTGTGAGCAGGATGGTGTGAGCAGGCTGTGTGAGCAGGATGTGTGTGAGCAGGATATGTATGAGCAGGATGTGTGTGAGCAAGATGTGTGTGAGCAGGATGGTGTGTCAGCAGGATGTGTGTGAGCAGGATGTGTGTCAGCAGGATGTGTGTCAGCAGGCTGTGTGTGATCAGGACGGTGTGTCAGCAGGCTGTGTGTGAGCAGGATGTGTGTGAGTAGGATGTGTGTGAGCAGGATGTGTGTGAGCAGGATGTGTGAGCAGGATGTGTGAGCAGGATGTGTGTGAGCAGGATGTGTGTGAGCAGGATATGTGTGAGCAGGATACGTGTGAGCAGGATGTGTGTGAGCAAGATGTGTGTGAGCAGGATGGTGTCAGCAGGCTGTGTGAGCAGGATGTGTGTGAGCAGGATGTGTGTGAGCAGGATATGTGTGAGCAGGATGTGTGTGAGCAAGATGTGTGTGAGCAGGATGGTGTGAGCAGGCTGTGTGAGCAGGATGTGTGTGAGCAGGATATGTATGAGCAGGATGTGTGTGAGCAAGATGTGTGTGAGCAGGATGGTGTGTCAGCAGGATGTGTGTGAGCAGGATGTGTGTCAGCAGGATGTGTGTCAGCAGGATGTGTGTGATCAGGATGGTGTGTCAGCAGGCTGTGTGTGAGCAGGATGTGTGTGAGTAGGATGTGTGTGAGCAGGATGTGTGTGAGCAGGATGTGTGTGAGCAGGATGGTGTGTCAGCAGGACGTGTGTGAGCAGGATGTGTGTCAGTAGGATGTGTGTGAGCAGGATTTGTGTCAGCAGGATGGTATGTCAGCAGGATGTGTGTGAGCAGGATGGTGTCAGCAGGATGGTTTCAGCAGGATGTGTGTGAGCAGGATAGTGTGTCAGCAGGATGTTTGTGAGCAGGATGTGTGTGAGCAGGATGGTGTGTCAGCAGGATGTGTGTCAGCAGGATGGTGTGAGCAGGATGTGTGTCAGCAGGATGGTGTGTCAGCAGGATGTGTGTCAGCAGGATGGTGTGAGCAGGACGGTGTATCAGCAGGATGTGTGTGAGCAGGACGTGTGTGAGCAGGATGGTGTGAACAGGATGTGTGTGAGCAGGATGGTGTGAACAGGATGTGTGTGAGCAGGATGGTGTGTCAGCAGGATGTGTGTCAGCAGGATGTGTGTCAGCAGGATGTGTGTGAGCAGGATGGTGTGAACAGGATGTGTGTGAGCAGGACGGTGTATCAGCAGTATGTGTGTGAGCAGGACGTGTGTGAGCAGGATGGTGTGAGCAGGACGGTGTATCAGCAGTATGTGTGTGAGCAGGACGTGTGTGAGCAGGATGGTGTGAGCAGGACGGTGTATCAGCAGTATGTGTGTGAGCAGGACGTGTGTGAGCAGGATGGTGTGAACAGGATGTGTGTGAGCAGGATGGTGTGAACAGGATGTGTGTGAGCAGGATGGTGTGAGCAGGATGGTGTGAGCAGGATGGTGTGAGCAGGACGGTGTATCAGCAGTATGTGTGTGAGCAGGATGGTGTGTCAGCAGGCTGTGTGTCAGCAGGATGGTGTGTCAGCAGGATGTGTGTGAGCAGGATGGTGTGTCAGCAGGCTGTGTGTCAGCAGGATGGTGTGTCAGCAGGATGTGTGTGAGCAGGATGGTGTGAACAGGATGTGTGTGAGCAGGACGTGTGTGAGCAGGATGGTGTGAGCAGGATGGTGTGAGCAGGACGGTGTATCAGCAGTATGTGTGTGAGCAGGATGTGTGTCAGCAGGATGTGTGTGAGCAGGATGTGTGTCAGCAGGATGTGTGTGAGCAGGATGTGTGTGAACAGGACGTGTGTCAGCAGTATGTGTGTGAGCAGGACGTGTGTAAGCAGGATGTGTGTGAGCAGGATGGTGTGAACAGGATGTGTGTGAGCAGTATGTGTGTGAGCAGGACGTGTGTGAGCAGGATGGTGTGAGCAGGATGGTGTGAACAGGACGTGTGTGAGCAGGACGTGTGTGAGCAGGATGGTGTGAGCAGGATGTGTGTGAGCAGGATGGTGTGAGCAGGACGTGTGTGAGCAGGATGGTGTGAGCAGGATGGTGTGAGCAGGATGGTGTGAGCAGGATGGTGTGAACAGGACGTGTGTCAGCAGTATGTGTGTGAGCAGGACGTGTGTAAGCAGGATGTGTGTGAGCAGGATGGTGTGAACAGGACGTGTGTGAGCAGGACGTGTGTGAGCAGGATGGTGTGAACAGGATGGTGTGAACAGGACGTGTGTGAGCAGGATGGTGTGAGCAGGATGTGTGATCAGGACGGCTGCGCCCTGACTGGGAAGGTCCGCTCCTCCTGCCAGAGGACTGCCCCGAAGGTTTGCCCCCGCTCTCCTCTCTCCTCAGCTGGCAGAGCACCCGCCGGTGCTGTTAGTGCCCCCGCAGCTCATCCCTGAGCACTGACCTGGGTCGCTGCTCTTGTACAGAACCCCCCTCCCTCTCCCAGCCGCCGCTGCCTGCACTGTGAGGAGGCAGCTCAGCCAGGCCCGGGACAGCCCCCGTCAGAGCCCGGGAAAGTGCTCCACGCCCCCACCCCCGCCCCCACCCCGCCATGCTCCGGAGCCTGTCTCCCTGGGTCAGAGTCACTGGGACATACTCAGGGACCTGGTAAGTGATAAATCCGTTAACGGCAGGGTCCCTCCCACGTGGGACAGGAAGATCGGTGGTCCTCCGCCAACGGACAGGAAAGCATGCAGCGTTTCCACCTTCAGCACCCGCCGCTGTGACAGCCAGGATCCCCGATTTCCCTCTGGCCGCATGCTCACCATTGGCTGAGCATTGTCCCGGGCACCGAAGGGTCGCAGGTTCGATTCTTGGTGAGGGCACATACCCAGAGGCAGGTTTGCCCCCCAGTCAGGGTGTGTGTGGGAGGCAACCAACCGAAGTTTCTCTCTCACATTGATGTTTCTCTCCCTCTCCCTTCCTCTCTCTAAAATAAATTTTAGAAAATGATTACCAGGACATGGCACACTTCTGAAGTCCAGTGTTCTGCGGGATTTCTCTGTTCAAGTGGCCGCCTTAGGGCCAAATATTACAGGTAGCGCAGAGGACCGTTCAAGTAAAAGCCCAGAGTGTCCTTATCGCACAGGAAGATGAACGTGGTGCTGAAGGCTCAGTTCCGGCCTCATCGAGGGAGGCGCGGAGTGAGCGCGGGTGGGAACGGGCTCCTCCAGCGCCGCCCCGAGTCTCTCGCTAACTGAGAACTGTCCTTCGGCGGCGAGGCTCTGACTCCCCCGCTGACAGGAGAGAAGCGTGTCTGGGAAGCTCTGACTCATTACAGGGACCAGAGGAAGGACAGACGTCACTGCGTCCTCCGCCCTCCGTGAGGCCAGAGCCGGCCTGATCTCTGCTCCCCGCCCCGCCTGCTCTCAGGCGTCCTCTCAGGGGGTGCGTGTGCGGAATGGCGCCCCCAAGCGGTACCCGCTCCCTGCCCCCGGAAACGTGCGGTGGGGCTGGCAGACGTCCTGCGCCGGCGGGAGGCGGCGTCTAGCTCCAGAGCCCTCCTCCTGGGATTCCGGATCTGCATGTCCCCTCCGCCACTCACTGGTCTAACTTACCGCTCATTCCGGTGCCCCGGACTCCGTGCTGCCCGTTGGAAGCTTGGCTCAGGGGGCTGGCCCAGGAGAGCACCGCGGCCAGAAGCCCCTGGCAAGCCCAGCACTCAGGTGTGCCCCCCACCGGCCGCCCCCCGCCGTGCTGCAGGCCTCCCCCCGCCCCCCGCCGTGCTGCAAAGGCGCCCCCGTGTGTGTGTGTGTGTGTGTGTGTGTGTGTGTGTGTGTCCCGCACACAGCCCGCTCCAGGAGCTCCTGCTCGCCGTCTCCCCGGCCCGCAGCCTGAGCGTGGGCCCCGCTCCTCCTTCCTGCCCACGAGGCCCAACTCCAGAGAAAAACTGCCGAACCAGAGGCCGTTCTCGGGGGAAAGCCTCCACGCCGACTGAGCCCCACGGGCCGGGAGGACGCTCTGCCCCGGGGACAGCTGAGCTCTGGGGAAGATAAGTCCTCTAACCAGAAGGCCATCCCACAGGAACCACCGAGCACAGCGCGGCCTGAGGGCTAGGCAGGCGCCTGGCGAGCTGTGCCTGCACCCCCGCCCCCCCAAACACCGTTCTGGCCCGGTTCCCTGCCATCCCAGATCCACACAATGCTCCCCCCGGCCCGCACCCGCACTCCTCGCAGCGTGTCACTGGGACGCCCGCCCCCGCTCCCGGCCGGCCATGGCCATCCTGCCCCCGCTGCTCCGCGGCTCCTGCTCCTCCCTCAAAGCACAGCTCCGGCCTCCTCCCGCTCCGCTCTGAGGATGCCCCGGCCCAGCCGGACTCGGAGCCTCCCGCCTTCCTCCCCCCATCCTGACCAGCACCCGCTCCGTGGAGGTGACCCGGCTGTGCACCCCGCACTCCACGCTTCCTGTGCCCTGTGCCGGCTCTTCTCCTCCCCAGGAGCGCTCCGCGTGAGGCTGCTTCCCACGGCCGGCCCCAGAGCTGCCGCCCGTGCACACGGAGGACACACCGCCTGCAGAGGCCAGGCCGGCCCCCTGCCCCGTGCTCCCTCCGCCCGCCCCCCCTTCCCGCTCCGTGCTCCCTCCGCCCTGGGCCCGGGACGCAGACCCTCTGGAGCTCAGTGCCACCCCCTCGGCTTACCCTGTCCCAGCCTGTGAGAGCCGAGGGGGGCTGGGCCAGCACGTGCCTGCGGAATGAATGTCACGTGCCATGTGACCGGGGCCATTTCCTAAGCCAGAAGAGCGTGCCTTATTTAACTGGTGAGATCAAAATTACTGTCTAACTCGTGTTATTGGTACGGGTGTGTGCATAAAATTTTGGTGAGATAAAACGTTATTAAAAAGTTCATTCAGAATATATGAAGAATTACAAATCAATAAGAAAAAGATAGACATCCCAATTTTTCTCAATGGACAAAAGACTCAAGCAGGTACAAACGGACAATAGGTGTATGAGGTGCTCAACAGCCTCACGGGGTGGAATGTAAATGAAGAGCCCAGGAGATGCCGCCACACCCCCACCACAGCTGGAAATAAAACAGCATCAGACACAGGGCAGCAGACTCACACAGCCGGAGCGGGGGTGGAGATTGGTTTAACCACTTTGGAAAACTGTGGCGGTTTCTATTAAAGTAAAAAACACGTGAATCCTATGCCAGCAATCCTACTCCGAGAGAAACCAGAGCATGTGTTCGACACAGACGTATTCAAAACGTTTCACAGCAGCTTTATTTACAGACGTAATATTGGAAACAGCCCAGCAGTGTGGCTCAGTGGTTGAACGTCAAACCATGAACCAAGAGGTCACTGCTTCGGTTCCCGATCAGGGCACAGGCCCGGGTCAGGGGCATGAGGAGGCAGCTGATCAATGTCTCTCACTGATGTTCTATCTGTCTCCCTTCCTCTCTCTAAAATCAAAAACACATACTTTAAAAAGTACATTGGAAACGATGAGTGTCCGTCCACGTGGTGGAGTCGCACAGTGGAACTCTGTCCTCGAGGCAGTGGGGCAGGGTGGTGACAGCTGTGGTCTGTGTGAGTGGGGGAGGCGGCAGAGGAGCATGGCCGGTGGTTCCACTTCGCACTCACCGGCGGTCCTGTCTGCCTGACCGGGCAGGAGCTGCAGCTGGTGAACCTGGGTGCTGAGACGTGTCAGTCCCGTGGACGACATTGGGTGGGACGGGGCAGCCTGACAGGACACGCTGGGGAATTCCAGTCCAGACAGCACCTGCGCTGGCCATACAGTCAGAGCGGCGGCCCCGCCGGGCACCCGGTCACCGGGGTGCGCTGGGTCTGCACTGAGTGGCTGCGCTGGTGTACGTATAGGATCTCACCCGGGGCTCCTGGGCCGGCGGGTGGCCCGGCCGACGGCAGGGCGCGGACCTGGCATGAGGACTTCCCTCTGCTCCGTCTGCCAGACGCCCTGTGACACCCGCACGGAGGTGGTGCTGTCATCGCCACAGACCAACCCCCGGCTCAGACCACGGACACGGAGGGGCAGCGGGGGGCAGCGGGGGGCAGCAGGGAGACAGCGGGGGGCAGCGGGGGGACAGCGGGGGACAGCGGGGGGACAGCGGGGGACAGCGGGGGGACAGCGGGGGGACAGCGGGGGGCAGCGGGGGGCAGAGGGGGGCAGCGGGGAGGACAGCGGAGGGCAGCGGGGGACAACGGAGGGCAGCGGGGGGCAGCGGGGGGCAGCGGGGGGACAGCGGGGGGACAGCGGGGGGGACAGCGGGGGGACAGCGGGGGGCAGCGGGGGCAGCGGGGGGCAGCGGGGGGACAGCGGGGGGGACAGCGGGGGGACAGCGGGGGCAGCGGGGGGCAGCGGGGGACAGCAGGGGGGAACGTGGGGACAGCGGGGGGCAGCGGGGGGCAGCGGGGGGCAGCGGGGGGACAGCGGGGGGCAGCGGGGGGCAGCGGGGGGGCAGCGGGGGGGCAGCGGGGGGGCAGCGGGGGGACAGCGGAGGGCAGCGGGGGGCAGCGGGGGGCAGCGGGGGGACAGCGGGGGGCAGCGGGGGCAGCGGGGGGACAGCGGGGGGCAGCGGGGGGACAGCGGAGGGCAGCGGGGGGCAGCGGGGGGACAGCGGGGGACAGCGGGGGGCAGCGGGGGGCAGCGGGGGGACAGCGGAGGGCAGCGGGGGGCAGCGGGGGGCAGCGGGGGGCAGCGGGGGGACAGGGGGGGCAGCGGGGGGCAGCGGGGGGACAGCGGGGGACAGCGGGGGGCAGCGGGGGGACAGCGGGGGACAGCGGGGGGACAGCGGGGGGCAGCGGGGGGGCAGCGGGGGGACAGCAGGGGGGAACGTGGGGACAGCGGGGGGCTGCGGGGTGAGCGGGGGGCAGCAGGGGGACAGCGGGGGGGAGCGGGGGGACAGCAGGGGGCTGCGGGGTGAGCGGGGGGCAGCGGGGGGACAGCAGGGGGGAGCGGGGGGACAGCGGGGGGCTGCGGGGTGAGCGGGGGGGGGGGCAACAGGGGGCAGAGGGGGGCAGCAGGGAGACAGCGGGGGACAGCGGGGCCCACACCCGGGGTTGACAGCCTCTCTCCGGGCCACGTCGGTCTCTGCAGTTGAGCTGGACCCAGTTTGTGGACAAAGCCAGACCCCACCCCCCACCCCCGGCTCAGCACATGCTGGCTGGACACTGGCTCTCCCACAGCCCGTGTGCGAGGGGGTCCACGTGGGGCAGCCTTTGGGGGGAGACCCCAAACCCCCGCCAGCCCTGCGCCCAGGGCGGCGCTGCCCCTCGCCGGGTGGTGTGGGGTCTGAGTCCCCCCAGGAGAGGGCGGCCGAGGAGCACCCCTTCCCCGGGGGCACCCCTTCCCCATGGGCACCCCCTCCCCATGGGCACCCCTTCCCCGGGGGCACCCCCTCCCCGGGGGCACTCACTCCCCATGGGCACCCCCTCCCCATGGGCACCCCCTCCCCGGGGGCACTCACTCCCCATGGGCACCCCCTCCCCATGGGCACCCCCTCCCCATGGGCACCCCTTCCCCATGGGCACCCCCTCCCCGGGGGCACCCCTTCCCCATGGGCACCCCTTCCCCATGGGCACCCCCTCCCCATGGGCACCCCCTCCCCGGGGGCACCCCCTCCCCATGGGCACCCCCTCCCCAGGGGCACCCCCTCCCCGGGGGCACCCCCTCCCCATGGGCACCCCCTCCCCAGGGGCACCCCCTCCCCATGGGCACCCCCTCCCCATGGGCACCCCCTCCCCGGGGGCACCCCCTCCCCATGGGCACCCCCTCCCCATGGGCACCCCCTCCCCGGGGGCACCCCCTCCCCATGGGCACCCCCTCCCCATGGGCACCCCCTCCCCATGGGCACCCCCTCCCCATGGGCACCCCTTCCCCATGGGCACCCCCTCCCCATGGGCACCCCCTCCCTGGGGGCACCCCCTCCCCATGGGCACCCCTTCCCCATGGGCACCCCTTCCCCATGGGCACCCCCTCCCCGGGGGCACCCCCTCCCCGGGGGCACTCACTCCCCATGGGCACCCCCTCCCCATGGGCACCCCCTCCCCATGGGCACCCCTTCCCCATGGGCACTCCCTCCCCATGGGCACCCCCTCCCCATGGGCACCCCCTTTCCGGGGGCACTCACTCCCCATGGGCACCCCCTCCCCATGGGCACCCCTTCCCCAGGGGCACCCCCTCCCCGGGGGCACTCACTCCCCATGGGCACCCCCTCCCCATGGGCACCCCCTCCCCATGGGCACCCCTTCCCCATGGGCACTCCCTCCCCAGGGGCACCCCTTCCCCATGGGCACCCCCTCCCCATGGGCACCCCCTCCCCATGGGCACCCCTTCCCCAGGGGCACCCCCTCCCCGGGGGCACTCACTCCCCATGGGCACCCCCTCCCCATGGGCACCCCCTCCCCATGGGCACCCCTTCCCCATGGGCACCTCCTCCCCAGGGGCACTCCTTCCCATGGGCACCCCCTTCCCCATGGGCACCCCCTCCCCATGGGCACCCCTTCCCCATGGGCACCCCCTCCCCAGGGGCACCCCTTCCAGCTGGATGCCGGCTGCGGGCAGGGGGGGGAGGGGACGTGAGGGACAGATGGATGGATGGATGGATGGACGGATGGATGATGGATGGACGGATGAATGGATGGATGGACGGACAGATGGATGGATGGAGGGAGGGAGGCGGAGCCGTGCGGAGGGGGCGGGCTGGGAGGTGACGGGAGGGCGGATGGACAGACAGAAGACAGCGGGAAGGACGGGGCGCCTTCCAACGGGGAACAGACCTGGAGGGAGCTGAGGGAGCGGACGACGGGGAGCAGCGAGCGGACTGGGCTGAGGAGCCGGGAGGGCGCAGCCGAGGGGACCAGACCCACCCGCGGCCTCCGCCTCCGCCTCCGGAGCCGGTCCCCGGGGCGGGCCGGGGGAGCTGGGCGGGGCGGGAGGGGAGAAGGGGGAGCGGGGCGGGGAGGGGGTGGGGGAGCCGGGCGGGGAGGGGGTGGGGGAGCCGGGCGGGGAGGGGGTGGGGGAGCCGGGCGGGGAGGGGGTGGGGGAGCCGGGCGGGGAGGGGGTGGGGGAGCCGGGCGGGAGGGGGTGGGGGAGCCGGGCGGGGAGGGGGGTGGGGGAGCCGGGCAGGTAGGTGGCGGGGGAGCGCTGGCCCCGCCCAGGAGGCCGGCCGGCGGCCGCGGCGGGAGACGCGGGCAGAGGCGGCGGGAGCTGCGAGGTGAGCGCGGGCGGGACGGGCCGGGGATGGGTGCGGGGGCCCGGGGCGGGGGCAGGGGTTGGGGGGCTGGAGATGGGGGCCGGGGGCGGGGCCTGCACCCCGGACCGGGCGTTAAACGGGGCGCTCGGAACAGGAGCCGGGAGCCGGGGCGCAGCTCCAGGCACCGGGACACGCCCAGGGGCTCCCTCCGCCCCCCCCCCGCCCTCCCATGACCCCGTGACCCCGTGACCCCGCGAGGTTCCTGGGCGGCCAGGGGATGTGCGTCCATGGACAGCGGTGGGTACGGAGGTGCCGTTAGGTTTCAGGTTCTTGCCAAGAGCGCGCCCAGGAAAGGGGGTGCCCAGGCAGCCCCCAGCCTCTGTCCATCACATCACCCCCGGGCCGGGAGGACCCCGGTCCTCCCCACCTGCCCGGGCATCGGACTCATCCCCTGTGCTGACTCAGATTTGGGGTGCCCCCCAAACCCGAGAGGGCCAGGGCTGGTGCGGGCGGCCTGCGCCCTCACTCGGAGCTGGGAGAGCGGGCAGGGACAGAGG
>NC_140506.1:100697130-100706604 GCF_964339955.1 Pipistrellus hanaki | reverse complement strand
GAGGCCGCTGATGGTGTTTCTCTCTGCATCCTTGATCCTCTCTCTCCCTCCTTCCCTCATAGCAATTAAAATGGTTTTAAAAAGCGTTTATGATTTTGAACAAGGCTTCCTGTCAGTTCTCAGGAATGGACCCTGAGTTTGGACTTTGGGGCTTCTCCCCAACAGCTACACACACAGGACATTTCACCTGAGCGCAGGCCTGCCGCCCGCCGCCGAGGGGAGAGCTGGGACCGGGCTGGAGGGATGGGGGGGGTCACGCCCTCACGTGTTGCCGTGTTTGTGGGGTTCGTGCATGACCAGGGGAAGGCGTGGACCCCACCTCCCGCTCTGTGCGAGCCCGGCCGCTGCCTCAGCCACCCCTCCAGCTCAGGGCGCCCCTGGTTCCGGTTCCGGTTCCGGGTTCCAGGAGGCCTCCACTCACCCCCCAGCACACACACACACACACACACACACACTCACACACACACTCACACACCATGCACACACACACACTCACACTCACACACTCACACACACACACACACACACACACACTCACACAGCAGCACCAGCCGCACCTCCGGCGGCGCTCCGCCCTCACTCGGTCCACCTTCCTCCCGGTCCGCATGGCCCCGGGCCTGGCCCCCCTCCGCACGGAGGCACCGTGTCCTCCCGTCCCGCGGGCGCCCAGCCCAGCCTCCGCTCGCCCCGCTCCCTCCTCACTGCGGGCCGACGGCGAGGACCGCGCTCCCCGCTCCCCGCCGCCCGCCGCCCGCGCGGCCCGGGTCCGGGTCCCCCTGACGGAGCGGGCTGCGCTGCGGGCCTGCGGCGACCGGACGGGCGGCGCTGTCCCCCTCCGCGGCCCGGTGCACCCTCACCGACGTGCACCCCACCGACCGTGCACCCCACCGACCGTGCACCGCACCGACCGTGCACCCCACCGACCGTGCACCCCACCGACCGTGCACCGCACCGACCGTGCACCGCACCGACCGTGCACCGCACCGACGCCCCGCTGCCCTGCGACCCCCCAATCTCACAGCTTAACCGGGGGGAGCGCTCCCACCTCCCTCCGCGGTCCCACTGCCTGCCCCGCCCGGCTGCCCGGTGCTGGCCTTAGGGAGGGGGGGGGATCCCGCAGCGCCGCCCGCACCCCGCACCCCGCTCCCCGCCGCCCGCCGCCCGCACCCCGCCGCCCGCACCCCGCCGCCCGCACCCCGCCGCCCGCACCCCGCCGCCCGCACCCCCGCACCTACCTCGGGCGGGCGGGCAGGGGCGGCCGGGGCTGGCGGCCGCGAGGACGGCGAGCAGGCAGAGGCTGGCGGCCCGGCGCTCCAGGGTGCAGGCGGGGCCCCCGGAGCGGGGGCGGCGGGCCGGGCGCGGGGCCGCGGGGACGCAGCGGGCGCGGGCGCGGGGCGCGGGGCGCGGGGCGCACGGCCGGCCGGTGCTGGGCGGAGGGCGGCGGCGGCGGCGGCGCGGAGCGGCTGGTGCGGAGCGGCTGCCTCGGGCGGCGCGGGCGGCGGTCTGGGAGCGGGCGGGCGGGCGGGCGGGCGGGCGGGCGGGCGGGGCGGTCTGGGAGCGGGCGGGCGGGCGGGGCGGGCGGGCGGGCGGGGCGGGGCCGGCACCGCGTGGCTGTCACGTGGTCCCTCCTCCCCCCTCCGCCAGCTCGGCCCCGCCCGGCGCAGCGCCAGCGGCACCTGACCTGGCGGGCCTGGCACCCACGGGTGGCTGGGGGCTTCCTCCGCGTGACCGGCCGCCTTCCCTCTTCCCGCCCGCGGCTCCTGCATTGGTCCTTCCCCAAACCACCAGCGAGCCTCTCGGTGCACAAATGTCTACGTGACCTTGGGGGTTTTATGATAGGAAATTCCTTCCTTCCCCTGATTTCCTAAGGCTCTTATGGGCACTGCAGTTAGCGGTGTCATCCAGTCTAATAAAAGTGATATGCAAATTAACACAGCCCAGTGAGCCACGCCCACCAGTCACATCCACCAGCCAATCAGAGCGAGTATGCAAATTAGCACAACCAAGATGGCTGGGCCACCGAGAGAGCAGGGGGGAGGCTTGGGTTTCCGGCAATGGAGGAAGCCAGCTTTCCGCACACCCTGGGGGCCCAGGCCTCCACTCCAGGCTACAGAGTTTCAATTGTAGAAGGTAAACAAACCCCAGATACCAGGGCCTTGGCTTAGGGGGAGGGCGTGGCTGGCCTGCAAACCACCACAGGCTCCTTGCCCAGGCCGCCCCACATCCCAAGGGAACCGTCACCCTGATCCGGGACACCCTTCAGGGCAAACCAGCTGGCCCCCACCCGTGCACCAGGCCTCTATCCTATCTAATAAAAGCATAATGTGACCATAAGATGGCTGCCCCCATGTGGTCAAAGATCCTGCCCCATGTGGACACAAGATGGCCACCACAAGATGGCCAGCAGGGGAGGGCAGATGGGAGGGACCAAGCCTGCAGGGAGGGCAGTTAGGGGTGACCAGGCTGCCTGAGGAGGGACGTTGGGGGCAAACAGGCTGGCAGGGGAGCAGTTAGGCATCAATGAGGCTGGTATGTGTGTGGTTAGGGGGTGATCAGGCTGACAGGCAGAAGTGGTTAGGGGCAATCAGGAAGGCAGGCAAGCAGTTGGGAGCCAGCAGTCCTGGAGGGGCCTAAAGGGGCAGTCGGACATCTCTCAAGGGGACCCAGATTGGAGAGGGTGCAGACTGGGCTGACGGACAAGCCCCCGCCCCCACCCCCATTCACGAATTGCATGCACTGGGCCTCTAGTTTAATTAACTAAAAGCCCTGTGAACAAAACTCATGGGCGGGGAGGGTCCCTAGGCCTGGCTGGCGGTCAGGGCGGAGAGGCCTTCCTTCGTCCTGCACCTCCCCCGGTGGTCAGCGCACATCACAGCGAGCAAGCGAGCGAACTCCTGAGGAGACAATTTGCATATTAGGCTTTTACAAATATAGACTAGAGGCCCACGTGCAGGGGGAGTCCCTCTCACAGCCCAGGACCCCTGGATAGGTCCCTAGGCCCGGCCGGCATCAGGGCCCGCGGGCTTTCCTGCCCCCGGAAGGTGTGGTGGGAGAAATGTTCTGAATGGGGTGTTTCGCGCTTGGCCTCTGTGCTACAGTTCTGGAACATACAAGATCTAGAAAATACTATTTTGGTTTTGGCTCTTTGGTCACCTCAGGAAAACTTCTCTGGTTTTTGGCAAAAGACAGAATTGCACCTGAAATTCTGACTAAGGGAAAGTCAGGCGGAAACAAAGAGTCAGAAGTAACCTCTTGGAGCCCAAAGCTAAACAGACAAAAGTTAGCAGAGAGCATAAGTTATAGTTCTATGGCCATAGGCAGGTTAACCTCCCTGAGCCTCTGTAATTTATATATATATGTTTCAGAGAAGAAGGGAGACGGGGAGGGAGATAGAAACATCGATGATGAGAATCACTGACCGGCTGCTTCCTGCATGCTCCCCACTGGGGACCAAGCCCTCAACCTGGGCATGTGCCTTCAACCCTCTCTCCACGGAAGTAAACCAGCTGGGGCTGAGCCTCTGTGAATTTGTCTGCTGGGAAGTACCCCCTTCTGTGCACAAACGTCTTCATTTGTCTCCAGGGAACCGGCCCCCACTCCTATTCTCTGCTTATGAGAACAGCCCTCCCATATCCTGGCTTCGAGAGGACACATGACCAGACCTGGCCAATGAGTCTATTCTACCCCTTTACCCCGATGATTGGTTCTGGGATGAGCATGTGACTCAGTGAGACACTTCCCTGGGTCTGTTATAGCATTCACAAATCAGGGATTCTTTTCCAGACAGGTGTTGGCTGGTAGGATGTAAGCCTAGGGTTTCTGAGCATTCATTCTTATGGCACAGTTTTATTTATTTATTTATTTTAAAGAATATATATCTTTATTGATTTTAGAGAGGAAGGGAGAGGGAGACAGAGACAGAAATATCAATGATGAGAGAGAACCATAGATTGGCTGCCTCCTGCACACTCCGCCCTGGGGATCGAGCCTGCTACCCAGGCTTGTGCCTTGACCCCTGGGAATCGAACCATGACCTCCTGGTTAATAGGTCAATGCTCAACCACATAGTTATTATGCTCCTACTGTGTGCCAAGTGTTGTGCTAAGAGTTGGGGGAAGGCCAGCTGTCTGATGGGTAGGAAAAGGGAAAAGAACTTCACAGGCTTAAATGTTACGCCCAGACTTCATGATCCCCAAAGACCACCAGGGAGTTAAGTCCGATGCAACAAACAAAAGAGCCTCTTCCATGCTAGCATGGGCTCTGTCCCACCCACGCCGACAGCATGGCGGAAGGGAGACCGAACTGCGACAGGTCAAGGGGTCTTATAGGGGTAGTGACGCACTGCTTTGGCTGACCCTGATGGGTTGGGTGAGGGCTGGGGTCCAGTTACACAAAATGGAGGATAGCTCCGCCCTGCCCCCCAGTACAAAATGGAGTCAGGGGTTAGCCTCGCCCCGCCCTGCCCTCTCATAAACACTGCGAGGTGCGTTAGGAGTGGAGAGCACAGGGACGAGGCGAGGCGATGGGCCGCCGCGGTCGGGCAGCCGGCTCTGAGGAAGGGCCTGGAGCTGCGCTCAGGAGCAGGGCCCCACCTCCAGGGGCTTGGAACACCGCTGCCTCTGCCCCAGCGGGAGCCGAGGTCAGCCTGTCCCAGGCTGTGCGGGGCCTTCCTTAATGCCCTCCTTTAACCGCCACACAGGGCTGTCCACTCTTCACGAAGAGCTTTGGGGTAACAACTCAGGATCAAACACAGGAGGAAAACAAGCTGTCTCCTCACTGTCACAGTCTCCAAGAGGAAAAGCAGACTCTTCCCAAGGGACACTGTGTGGCTCACTCTGGTCCACGCCTCCCTCCCTTCCCCTACGCGGACAAACATCACCGCTTCACGCTCCGAGAGACATCCCGCCTCCACTGGGAAAACCCCTCTCCCTGCCCCCCTTTCTCTTCACCAGAGTAATCCACAGGACTCAACCCACAGGAGGCAAAAAGATATCACCAAGAAGTGAAAAGACGGCTCTCTATGGGAGAAAATACTCAAAAAAGTCTTACCTGGCAAGGGATGTGTAACTAGGCTATCTAGACAACTCTTGCAACTCAATAATAATAAGTAACCCAATTTAAAAATGGACAAAAGATTTGGACCTTTATCCAAAGAAGATATACAAATGACCAATAAGCATAGGAAAAGATATTCAACATCATTAGCCATTAGAAAACGTAACTCAAAACCATATACACTACCATGGCTATAATAGAAAGGCAGATAATAACAAGTGTTGACAAGGATCTGAGGAAATCTGGAGGAGCCCCTTCCATGTCCGGCGTGGCTCAGGGTTCCTCTTCGGGGTTCCGTTTCTGGAGAAGGCCGCACACAAAATGAATAGAGAGGCTAGAAAAGAGTTAATTTGGGAAAATGAGGGGGCCATGTCCACCTCTAGGGGGAGGACTACCACTGCTCTGGCCTCGCCACCCCTTTCATTGAGGCTGTGGGACACACCCATGTCCTTTAGGCAGGAAATTCCAATAATAGACAATCAGCAAGAATTCACATATGACTAACAGGTGGAGGCTGCTTTAACTACCAATGTCTCAACTAAACAGTGAGTGAATAGCTCCGACCATTCAGAGCCATTAAGGTTGACCAGCCTTCCAGATTCCCTTTTCACATTTCTCTGTTAGTGACAACATTTGGTTTATGGCAGAATTTAGAAACTTCATACGCTTCTAGCAGGAATGGGAAATGGACAACAGTTTGGCAATTCCTCAAAATATTAAACAGGGGTCTACATATGCAATTCCACTCTCAGGAACATACCAAGAGAAATGAAAACATATGTCCGCACAGAATCGTACACACGCGTGTTCACAGCAGCATTATTTATGATGGCCCACTCCAATGTGCACCAGCTCCGGCTGGATGGTTAGACGAGGCATGTGGGCCCATGCACAGAGCTCCCAGTCAGGACTCCTGGCCTGGGTTGTGGGCCGGATCCTGCAGGAGGCAGCCGATGGATGTTACACTCTCACATTGAGGTTTCTCTCTCCCTCTGAAAAAACCAATAAAAACATATTTAAGCTCAGCCCTAGTCATGGCAAATCAATGTTCACCTGAGTTCATTATCAGAGAGAGAGAGAGAGAGAGAGAGAGTCAGAGAGAGGTGGGGGGAGCAGGGTGATGCTGGCCATGGTCTGATACTGGAGCGTGCTGTGCGTCGCTGGCGGGATCACCCGCAGGGGGCTCTGCTTCCTCCTTGCGGCCGGAGTGGGTGGTCACCTGAGGACTGGACCACAGCCTGGCCACTCCTGTTGGGCAGCTGCACAGAAACACGTGCCTCTGGTTTTGTCTAAGTCCACGTAGCAGGAAGGAGTGACCTCAACCAAGGAAATGAAAACCCTGGTTCAAGGAACAGTCTTGTTGCCGACACCGAACCGGGTCCTGAGGACAGAGCACTGGGCTAACACGACACCAGCGCCGGCTCTCCTGGAGCTGACATTCCACAGGGACAAGCTGTCCCTGGAAGAGACGCACACATGCTTGAGGGCAGGGAGCGGGGGATTTTGTGGAAAGCCACCACCGAGCAGTGCCCGTAAGAACTCTCATGGAGCACAGGAGGTCCCGGGAGGGCACAGAGCGCTGACTGTGTGCCAGGGGTCTGGTTAAGCGCCTGAGACACAACATCTGATCCCCTTGGATGTGGCCACGTGCCCAGACTGTGCCTAACACATGGCAGGCATTCAAGAAGTATTTGCACAATGAATGACTCCAGTTCCCACAGCAAGTTCTGTGGGGCGGCACTTGCACTGTCAGCCGTTAGCAGGACGAGTGACTTCAGTCCAGAGGGGTGCTTTCCTGAGCCCACCCAGCTGGTGAAGGCTCGGCTGTGAGGTCCAGAGCGGTGGGCTTCCCCTGTATTGGTTTCCTGTTGCTGCTACAACAAATCACCACGAATTCAGTGGCTTCACTCAGCACAGCTGTTACGGTTCTGGGAGTCAGCAGCCTGGAATCCAGCTGTCCCTCCCCTCGTGCTCCTCCTCTCAGGGCCTCTGGAGGAATCAGTACTGTACCTTCTCCGCTGCAGAGGCCGCCTGTACGTCTCGGCTTGTGGGTGCACCACTCCCACCTGTTTCTGTCTTCAGGCCTTCTCCAATCCCCGCCTCTCTTATATGGACCCCGTGACTGCTGTGGGCCCCCAGGTAATGTCCCTGTGATTGCTGTCCCCCCCCCTCCCCCGAGGTAATCTCCCTGTGATTGCTGTGCCCCCCCCCCCGTAATCTCCCTGTGATTGCTGTGGGCCCCCCTCCCCCCAGGTAATCTCCCTGTGATTGCTGTCCCACCCCAGGTAATCTCCCTGTGATTGCTGCGCCCCCCCCCCCAGGTAATCTCCCTGTGATTGCTGTCCCCCCCCCAGGTAATCTCCCTGTGATTGCTGTGGGCCCCCAGGTAATCTCCCTGTGATTGCTGCGCCCCCCCCCCCAGGTAATCTCCCTGTGATTGCTGTCCCCCCCCCAGGTAATCTCCCTGTGATTGCTGTCCCCCCCCCAGGTAATCTCCCTGTGATTGCTGTGCCCCCCCCCCAGGTAATCTCCCTGTGATTGCTGTGCCCCCCCCAGGTAATCTCCCTGTGATTGCTGTCCCCCCCCCAGGTAATCTCCCTGTGATTGCTGTGGGCCCCCAGGTAATCTCCCTGTGATTGCTGTGCTCCCCCCAGGTAATCTCCCTGTGATTGCTGTGCTCCCTCCAGGTAATCTCCCTGTGATTGCTGTGCTCCCCCCCCCACCCCCCCCGTAATCTCCCTGTGATTGCTGTGGGCCCCCCTCCCCCCAGGTAATCTCCCTGTGATTGCTGTGCCCCCCCCCCCGTAATCTCCCTGTGATTGCTGTGCCCCCCCCCAGGTAATCTCCCTGTGATTGCTGTGCCCCCCCCCCGTAATCTCCCTGTGATTGCTGTGCCCCCCCCCAGGTAATCTCCCTGTGATTGCTGTGCCCCCCCCAGGTAATCTCCCTGTGATTGCTGTCCCCCCCCCAGGTAATCTCCCTGTGATTGCTGTCCCCCCCCCAGGTAATCTCCCTGTGATTGCTGTCCCCCCCCCAGGTAATCTCCCTGTGATTGCTGTCCCCCCCCCAGGTAATCTCCCTGTGATTGCTGTCCCCCCCCCAGGTAATCTCCCTGTGATTGCTGTGCCCCCCTCCCAGGTAATCTCCCTGTGATTGCTGTGCCCCCCCCCAGGTAATCTCCCTGTGATTGCTGTGGCCCCCTCCCAGGTAATCTCCCTGTGATTGCTGTGCCCCCCCCCAGGTAATCTCCCTGTGATTGCTGTGCCCCCCCCCAGGTAATCTCCCTGTGATTGCTGTCCCCCCCCCAGGTAATCTCCCTGTGATTGCTGTGCCCCCCCCCCAGGTAATCTCCCTGTGATTGCTGTGCCCCCCTCCCAGGTAATCTCCCTGTGATTGCTGTGCCCCCCCCCAGGTAATCTCCCTGTGATTGCTGTGCCCCCCCCAGGTAATCTCCCTGTGATTGCTGTCCCCCCCCCAGGTAATCTCCCTGTGATTGCTGTCCCCCCCCCCCAGGTAATCTCCCTGTGATTGCTGTGGGCCCCCCCCCGTAATCTCCCTGTGATTGCTGTGCCCCCCCCCAGGTAATCTCCCTGTGATTGCTGTGGGCCCCCCCCCCGTAATCTCCCTGTGATTGCTGTGCCCCCCCCCCAGGTAATCTCCCTGTGATTGCTGTGCCCCCCCCCGTAATCTCCCTCTGATTGCTGTGCCCCCCCCCCCAGGTAATCTCCCTGTGATTGCTGTCCCCCCCCCAGGTAATCTCCCTGTGATTGCTGTGCCCCCCCCCAGGTAATCTCCCTGTGATTGCTGTGCCCCCCCCCAGGTAATCTCCCTGTGATTGCTGTGGGCCCCCCCCCCCGTAATCTCCCTGTGATTGCTGTGCCCCCCCCCCAGGTAATCTCCCTGTGATTGCTGTCCCCCCCCCCCAGGTAATCTCCCTGTGATTGCTGTGGGCCCCCCCCCGTAATCTCCCTGTGATTGCTGTGCCCCCCCCCAGGTAATCTCCCTGTGATTGCTGTGGGCCCCCCCCCGTAATCTCCCTGTGATTGCTGTGCCCCCCCCCAGGTAATCTCCCTGTGATTGCTGTGCCCCCCCCCCCCCGTAATCTCCCTGTGATTGCTGTGCCCCCCCCAGGTAATCTCCCTGTGATTGCTGTCCCCCCCCCCCAGGTAATCTCCCTGTGATTGCTGTGCCCCCCCCCAGGTAATCTCCCTGTGATTGCTGTGCCCCCCCCCAGGTAATCTCCCTGTGATTGCTGTGCCCCCCCCCAGGTAATCTCCCTGTGATTGCTGTCCCCCCCCCAGGTAATCTCCCTGTGATTGCTGTGCCCCCCTCCCAGGTAATCTCCCTGTGATTGCTGTGCCCCCCTCCCAGGTAATCTCCCTGTGATTGCTGTCCCCCCCCTCCCAGGTAATCTCCCTG
>NC_140506.1:100674630-100694630 GCF_964339955.1 Pipistrellus hanaki | reverse complement strand
CTTCCAAAGGTTGTAAGCCTGAGGGTGGCACGTTCCAAATTTGGATTCAAAGAATTCCCTCTGGAGGGACAGGAGGCATGGCTGAGGTGCAGACAAGCGGAAATCACCCCGTATCACGTTTAGGCCCGGGGCCTGCGGCAGCTCCCCGCTGAGGTCAGCCACGCCCCAGGCTCCTCCCTGGACAAGGACAGACCTGCTGGGAGGGTGGCCCACGGATACAGAGCAGCACGTAGATGGAAGCCCTTTCAAACCGCCCAGCGTTTCACAGACATGAAGGACCGTTACTGAGCGTTGTATGTTATACACACCCAGCTCAGCCTGGCAAAGGGAGCGCACTCTGCCGCCGCTTCACAACCTTCATCGTTCAGCGGAGGGACAGCCCCCGGGGATGCCCACACCGCAGACCCGTTCCCTCTGACTGACTCTTCCCCTCCCCCGCAGGGTTTGTAGATTTGTGCTGTTTCCATCTTTTCCGGGACCCAGTCTGACCGGAGGTTCACACGGGCCTGTGTGATGTTCCCGGAGTATGGACACACCGCTAACATTGACACACGCCGCCGGCGTCCGCCCCTGCGGAAAGCGAGGCTGCTTAAGGCGTTTTGTGGGTTTAAATGTCAGAGATGATGGCGACCACCACTGCCCTCTCCTTAACAAACAGAAGCGGTACTAAATTATAAAATACGACCAAGTCCTAATTCTTCCTGTTATAACCATATTGGAACTTTCCCAGACGTTTAATTATTTAAAAAGGTTTTGTTTTGCTTTGAATGTCGCTGCTGGTGCTGTGTTTGCTACGCTGAGTCACCCCCAGATTAAACGGAAGTCCAAAGGGCCGGGCTGGGCGGGCAGACGCGTGGGTGTGGGGCTCCTGCAGCCTGGCCGTCCGCACACAGGGGCCTGCGGGAGCCCAGCGGGAGCCATCAGCGCTTCCAGAACGGTCCCAGGAGCAGCCCCGGAGGCGCGGGGAGCGAGGAGGGCGCGGTCCCCGGAGAGGCTGCAGCGGAAGATGGAGCTGCCTACACCGGCCCGCGGAGGCCGGGCCGAGAACCCACCTGGGAAGGGAGCGAGGGGGCGGGGCCGGAGATGAAGGGAGGGGCAGGGCCGGAGCGGGAGGGGCGGGGCCGGGCCCAGAGGGAGGAGCAGCCAGGCTGGGCGCCGGCGCACCGCTCCGTCCGGAAAAGGAGGAACCAAAGCGGGGAGACCCGAGGCCACCCAGGCTGGACCCGGGTGGGGGGCAGTCCCGTTAGGCGGAGCAGGCTTAAGGCTAGGGCCTCATCGGAACCGGGGCAGGCCCGAGCGAGCGGGCAGCAGGACCGAGGCCCAGAGGGGTGTCAGGCCGGAGGGTGAGGCGGGGCGGGGGCGGGGCGGAGGGTGAGGCGGGGCGGAGGGTGAGGCGGGGCGGAGGGTGAGGCGGGGCGGAGGGTGAGGCGGGGCGGAGGGTGAGGCGGGGCTGGGCCCGGTCAGACGGTCAGACGGTCAGGCCGCCGGCCGCCGGCCTCGGAGCAGCAGGGCGGCGGCCAGCAGGCCGAGCAGCAGCAGCGCGAGCAGCAGCCGCAGCAGCCCCCGCGCGCGGGCCCCGCGGGGCGGCGGGCGGGCCCGCACGTAGTGCTCCACGGCGTCGGCGAAGTGGAACTTGTCGGGGGCGTAGCCCAGCTGCGCGCGCGCCTTGCGGATCTGGAAGGTGTGCGTCACGGCCACGCTGTGCACCTGCGGGGCGCCGTGCGGAGCTCCTGTGACCTGAGCCCAGGCCGTGCCCCCTCCCCGCCGCCGCCTCAGAACGGCCCGGCCCGGCTGTGCGCCTGAGCCCCCGGCTGGGCCTCCGGGCTGTGGGCTCCTGGCCCCCTCTGCACCGAGCTCCGGGAAGGGACCGTGTCTGCCTGCGGCGCCCAGCGGGGCCGGCCAAGTGCAAGTTCAGTGAGGAAACCTCCGGTTCTAGCCGGAGGCCGGCTGTGTGCGCAGGCCGAGCGGCAGAGGCGCCAGGCCACCCCCGGGAGGGGCTCCTTTGCCCGGAGCTGTGAGCCAGGGAGCCCTGCCGGGCAGTCAGCAGCTCACACTGACCCCTGGCTCACTGCACGCGCTGTGGTCAGTTCACAGCCTGCAGGTCTGGCTGCAGGTGAAGCGAGGAGCACAGGCCGGCTGTTTCTCCCAGAGCCTCAGGCCCTCCCTGTGAGTGGCAGTGGGATGTGGACACCCAGATCGGAGGTGATGGCTAGAGACAGAAAGCAGCTGCTCACACGATGGCGCTGTGTCCCCATTCCATCCCCCTGCCCCTCCGATGGTTCCAGGAGAGGCTGTGGGACCTGCCTCTTTCTGCCCAGCCTCCACTGCCGGGTGGGGAGCACGAAGCTTGGGGTGCCTTGCCAGTTCCAGAACGGGGTGACCGCGGACAGGTCACCGACTTTTCTAGTCCTGTTTTTCACCAGAAAGTGAGATCACAACCATAATTCTCTTTCCCTTCCTAACCTACCAGGACTGCCCGAGTGCAGTGCCTCCCAGGCCAGCGGAGAAAACCAATGAGAGTGCACAGGGAGGGTTCTGCAAAAACACCAGACACCCGTAAAGTTTTCTGCACGAACACACCCTCTCTTTAACTGCGTGTGCCAGGAGAGACACCCCTCTCTGGAAGCACGTCTGTGCAGAGCAGGCACTTGGTATGTACACACCGTGCGGTAAGCATGGACAGGGACCCGGAGCCAAAGGCTCAGGGCAGCAGAGTGCTGCGAGTTGGCAGAGTAGGTGGGGAGTTGTGGCATTCTAAAAAGTAAAAGTCACGCCCGGCTGCGTGGCTCAGTGGGTGATCGTCAACCAGGAGGCCACGGTTCGATCCTGGTCACGGCACATGCCCAGGTTATGGACTTGATCCCCAGCGTGGGGTGGGCAGGAGGCAGGTGATGGATGATTCTCTCTCCCTCTCCCCTCCTCTCTGAAATCGATAAAAACATATTAGAAATAAATAGGTAACGATAAACAGTAAATGTCATGGGGCCTGTTTCTGGAGCCTCCGGGTTGGCTGGGAGGATAGACTGGAGGAGATGACAATGATGAGGGAAGGGCTTGGAGCTGTCCGTTCAGTGAGAGAGAACTCTCGGCCTCAGCAAAGCCTGGGGTCAGATGCTCACGAAGGACCTAGCCCGAGACCTGTGCCCCCAGGGGGTTCCGAGACCTCAGCCAGTCCCAGTCACGGTGCCAAAAGGGCGAGGGGTGGTGGCAGTGGGGAGGGACAGGGGGCGGGGAGAGGGAGGTGGTGGCGGTGGGGGGACAGAGGGCGGGGAGAGGGAGGTGGTGGTGGTGGGTTGACAGAGGACGGGGAGAGGGAGGTGGTGGCGGTGGGTGGACAGAGGGCAGGGAGAGGGAGGTGGTGGCGGTGGGGGGACAGAGGGCGGGGAGAGGGAGGTGGTGGCGGTGGGTGGACAGAGGGCGGGGAGAGGGAGGTGGTGGCGGTGGGTGGACAGGGGGCGGGGAGAGGGAGGTGGTGGCGGTGGGTGGACAGAGGGCGGGGAGAGGGAGGTGGTGGTGGTGGGTTGACAGAGGACGGGGAGAGGGAGGTGGTGGCGGTGGGGGGACAGAGGGCGGGGAGAGGGAGGTGGTGGTGGTGGGTTGACAGAGGACGGGGAGAGGGAGGTGGTGGCGGTGGGTGGACAGAGGGCGGGGAGAGGGAGGTGGTGGCGGTGGGGGGACAGAGGGCGGGGAGAGGGAAGTGGTGGTGGTGGGTTGACAGAGGGCAGGGAGAGGGAGGTGGTGGCGGTGGGGGGACAGAGGGCGGGGAGAGGGAGGTGGTGGTGGTGGGTTGACAGAGGACAGGGAGAGGGAGGTGGTGGCGGTGGGTGGACAGGGGGCAGGGAGAGGGAGGGTGGTGGTGGGGGGGACAGAGGGCAGGGAGAGGGAGGTGGTGGTGGTGGGTGGACAGAGGACGGGGAGAGGGAGGTGGTGGCGGTGGGGGGACAGGGGGCAGGGAGAGGGAGGGTGGTGGTGGGGGGGACAGAGGGCAGGGAGAGGGAGGTGGTGGTGGTGGGTGGACAGAGGACGGGGAGAGGGAGGTGGTGGCGGTGGGTGGACAGAGGGCGGGGAGAGGGAGGTGGTGGCGGTGGGTGGACAGAGGGCGGGGAGAGGGAGGTGGTGGCGGTGGGTGGACAGAGGACGGGGAGAGGGAGGTGGTGGCGGTGGGTGGACAGGGTCGGGGAGAGGGAGGTGGTGGCGGTGGGTGGACAGAGGGCGGGAAGGGGTGAGGGTGGTGGTGGTGGGTGGACAGAGGGCGGGGAGAGGGAGGTGGTGGCGGTGGGGGGACAGAGGGCGGGAAGGGGTGAGGGTGCGGGGCACAGGCCCGGCAGCAGCACTTACCTCGCTGCGGGTGAGCAGGGGCGGGACGCTGCAGAGGGGCCTGAGCGCCAGGTGCAGGTACTCCATCAGCACGGCTGTGGGAGAGAGGCCGCTGCCCAGGGCGCCTAGCTCTGGGCTACCTGCAGGGCCCTGGGACCTGGCGGCTATTGCTTTGCCAGGAGGAGTCTTCCCTTTGCAGACACGCTGTCTGTGGCTCCTCACACCCGCAGTTCACAGCACAGGCTGGGGCCTTCTTCGGCCGGGAAACGGCACAGTTAAGCTGTTACCACATTTTAAGGACGGACCGAGCAGATCCCAGGTTACCTCCCGGTAACGCCTGCCTCATCACCTCTATCCCGACGCCAGAGACCGGTGCATGACGGCTGTGCGCGGGAGGTCCCTCCAGGCTGCGGCTGCCGCTGGGGCCTCCCTCCACGCAGCCACAGGCCCTGCCCCGTGGAACTCCTGGGCGAGGGCACTTTGCCTGTTGGGCGTTTATTATATGGACGCGCTCTCGAGTAGGAGAGGAAGAAGCCGGGTGGTGGCTCTTCCTGGGTTGTGCTCTGGACCTCTGCAAAGGCAGCTGATGCTTCTCTGCCCCCGGTCCCACAGATGGATGTTCTGGGTGCGGCCGAGGCGTTGTTATATTTTAAAAGCCCGGTGGACTGCAGTGTGCAGCAGGGCTAAGAGCCTTCAGTCTCAGCTGGCTCCCGGAGCCCGGAAAGCTCCGGAGCCTAAGGAGTGTCAATCGCCCTGCGATGCGGACTCTGAGCATCCCTCCCGCCCGTGAGCCCCAGGGATAACATTATACAAACTCCTGTTTAACAGGCAAGCCTCCCGGCTCCATCCCCAATGATGGTTCTCTCCCATCATTGATGTTTCTCTCTCTCTCCCTCTCCCGTCCTCTCTGAAATCAATAAAAAATACATTTTTAAAAAGGCAGCATCCCAGCGCCTGTAAAATACGGGTCCCGTGGAGGTTCCCAGGAGCACCGCCCCCAGTGACGCGGGCCCCATCCCCAGGGTGAACAATGCAAGCCTAACCCCTGCTCTGCTCGCCTAACCCCTAACCCCTGCTCTGCTCCCCTAACCCCTGCTCTGCTCCCCTAACCCCTGCTCTGCTGTGCTGGAGGCGGCCAGCAGGGGATAGGGTGTGAGCAGAGACTGGCCTTCATGGTGAGGAGGAGAGTCTAGGGTCAAAGTGGAACCTCAAGTCCCAAAGCACCTGGCTCAGGACGGCCTTGGGGCCAGAGTGCGATGCCCTCCAGTGAGGCCCCGGGTGAATGCCCTCTTCTCGCCCTGGCGCGCCAGAGGCCACCGATCTATCAGGGCCTCAGTTGTCTCGCCTCTACCATGGGCCCCACACGACCCACCTTGCACATGGCACGAGGTTTAAACACGCAGGGGAGGGGCGGGGAGGGCGTGCGGGGGGGGAGGGGGGGGGGCGGGCGCACCAGCCGGGAGTGAGGTCGCCTCAGTTCCCTGCCCTCGGGCGCCCTCGCCTCCGCCCAGCCTGGGAGTGCAGGTCCCGGGACGTGGGGGGCTGCTGACGCCCGTCCTTTGCTCACCCGTCAGGTAGACGCAGGAGGTGGGCACCTGGATCCAGGGCTGGCTGTACCCCAGCTTCTCGAACTGCAAGGGAACGGGCCTGAGGTAAAGGAGCCCCCGGGCTGGAGCGGAACAGCCACACGCTCCCTCCTCCGGCCACAGAGGTCCCTCCGGCCCGGCTGCCAGCGCCTCGGCGGAAAGCCCCGCAGGCCCGAGTGCCGGGGTGGAGTCCCCGGGGTCATTCGCACGCCTTGTCTGTGCGTCCGCAGCAGCCAGAGGCGCCCGTGCAGACATGATTCTTCCACGGTAGCCATGGGGGCACCCAGGGGTGCAGAGGGTGTGGGAGAGGACGCACACCGGAGGGCCTATGCCCACTGGGGAACACAGGCCCCAGAAGGACAGCTAGCGCCCAGCCCAGGCAGGGCCGGTGTGACCCGTGACCCGTGTCCAGCGGCTTTGGAAATGGCGTCTGACGTGTTAGCGCAGGGAGGGTGCAGGGCGAGCAGGGGGGTGGCACCTGGGACCTACCAGCGGGGCCATCCACTCGAAGAGGTTGACGCTCTCCCCGTCGTTGATGTAGTAGGCCTGCCCGCTCTGGGGACACGGAGGGACAGTCAGCCTCCTCCCGCCCCCCCTGCGGCGCCCAGCCCCCGCCAGGGCACCTCTGAGCAGCCCCCACGGGCGCCCGCGACTCGGGTGGCAGACTGCCCCGCCCTGCGGGTGGGAGGAGGCCGTCTGTGGGCCCGGAGCCCCTCGGACGGACGGGACGGGACGGGACGGGACGGGGTGGTGGAGGGGGAGGGGCTGCGCGGGGAGGACAGCACAAACTCACGGCCACGAAGCCCTTGGCCGCGGTGAGCGCCTCGGCCGCCAGCTCGTGCGCCCGCACCAGGTTTTGCACGTGGACCCAGTTCATCCTGGCGCCGCGGTCCCCGAAGCGGAACATGAACAGCCTCTTCTGGATGTGGCTCTAGGGTGGGGGGGGAGAAGGGGGTGATGGACATGACCCGGTGCTCCCGGGCCTTCCGTCTCTGCTGCGGGCCCCTAACCCCAACCCTAACCCTAAGCCTAACCCCAACCCCAACCCCAACCCCAACCCTAACCCTAACCCCAACCCCAACCCCAACCCCAACCCTAACCCCTAACCCCAACCCCAACCCCAACCCCTAACCCCAACCCCAACCCCAACCCCAACCCCAACCCCTAACCCCTAACCCCAACCTCAACCCCAACCCCAACCCTAACCCCTAACCCTAACCCCAACCCTAACCCTAACCCTAACCCTAACCCTAACCCCAACCCCAACCCCAACCCCAACCCTAACCCCTAACCCTAACCCCTAACCCCAACCCCAACCCCAACCCTAACCCTAACCCCCAACCCCAACCCCAACCCTAACCCCTAACCCCAACCCTAACCCCAACCCTAACCCCTAACCCTAACCCTAACCCTAACCCCAACCCCACACTGTCCCGGGGCTGGTGCCCATCGTGCTCTCAGCCCCACGGGGAGGGGGGCCTTGCTCTCCCTCTGCTCAGACCCCACATCGGCTCACCCGCAGGCCGAGGGGGCTGCGCCCTCAGAGTCTGTCCCGGACCCACCACTTCCTCCACCCTGCCGCCCTCAGCTCACACCAGGTCCCGAAGTGGCCCCCCGGCCCCCTGCTGCACCCCCCCCCCCCCGGTCTCCCGCTGCACCCCCCCCAGCTCCCGCTGCGTCCCCCCCCGCCCCCTGCTGCGCCCCCCCCGACCCCCACTGTGTCCCCCCCCCGCCTCCTGCTGCGCCCCCCCCGGCCCTGCTGCGTCCTCCTGGGGCCCCCGCTGTGTCCCCTTGGGCCAGGGGCACCTCAGCCCTGGGCGGAAGGCGTGTCCCCGCTCAGAACCTCTGGGTGCCGGTCTGGCAGGGGAAAGCCTCAGGCCTGACAGCGGCCTCTGGTCCGGCTCCAGCTTCCGTGGACAGGCCCCGGCCTGTGGGTCCCCAGGCCCGGCCTCCCCGGGGAACACGCTGACGGCCCCTCAGGGCTCCTCAGTCCCCGTGCTGTGCTCTGCCCCCCCTCACACGGATGCTCGTGTCCCTGCTCCCTGACCCCCACCGCCCCTCCTGCTCCCAGCCTCGAGCACCTCCCTGTGTCTGCACACGCCCGGCCATGCGGCATGCTGCCACCCACCGCCCTGGACGAGACCCTAAGCCCACAGGCAGGACTGTCTGCTTGCTCCCGGTCTGTCCCCACGCCCAGAGCTCCTGTCGGTCTCATCCCAGGCGTGTGCCATGCTGTCTCCTCTGCTTGGACAGCCTTCTCTCCGCCACCCCGTTTCCTTTGCCACTTCCTTCTTCTCCTTCATCACTTCCTCCAGGAAGTCCTCCTGGACTTCCCTCCCTTCCAAGCATTCATCTTCTCGTTCTTCTTCCCATAAATTCCCCACCACGCTGAGCCTGTGACCTCACCACGCCGAGCCTGTGACCTGCAGTGTGACCTCGCCATGCTGAGCCTGTGACCTGCAGTGTGACCCGCCACATGAGTCTGTGACCTGCAGTGTGACCTCACCACGCCGAGCCTGTGACCTGCAGTGTGACCTCGCCATGCTGAGCCTGTGACCTGCAGTGTGACCCGCCACATGAGTCTGTGACCTGCAGTGTGACCTCACCACGCCGAGCCTGTGACCTGCAGTGTGACCTCACCACGCCGAGTCTGTGACCTGCAGTGTGACCTCACCACGCCGAGTCTGTGACCTGCAGTGTGACCTCACCACGCCGAGCCTGTGACCTGCCCATGTGACCTCACCACGCTGATCTGTGAGCTGCCTGTGTGACCTCACCACGCTGATCTGTGACCTGCCCGTGTCCCCTGCCCAGCTCTGACAAAGCTGAGGCCAGGGCCTGCCAAAGCCCCCTTTGCCAGCTTTCTCTGGAGAGAGGCTTTTTGCACAAAGACTCTGGTGCTGGGGGCATGAGATGAGCCACCTGGCCCCGTGGCGCCCACCTGTGAGTGGGGCCACAGGTCCCTCTGTCTCTGGAGCCACAGCTCTGTGTCTGCCACCCACACCCTCACCCGGCCGGCACACCTGAGAGCCAGCCTGGTGGCCCCTCCCGGGGCTGAGGCCCGCACAGGAACCCCGCCCGAGCCTGCTGCAGGCTGGGGCTTGGACCCCACCCGTGAGGACCACGCCCGGCTCCTGGGCTCGGACCCAGCGGGATGACGTACGGCCACGCGGGGCAGGTGCCGCTGCTCTTCGGGGCCGTAGATGCCCGGGGGCCGGAGGACGCAGGTCCGCAGGGTGCCTCCTCCTAGGACACAGGGCGAGCGTCAGCGGGGGCCGGCCAGAGGGGACAGGGGCTGCCCACCCCGCCTGGGCCTCTCTGGGACAGGTCCGCAGGGAAAACAGGTCCTCGGGGTTTCCTCATTCAGCTAGTATTCTCTCAGTCAGTCAGTCAGTCGTTCAACAAACACGATTCTGATGTTTCCTCCTTTTCCCCTGCCCCTGCCTCCCGTGCTGGGGCTCGGGTGGGTGCTGTGGAGAGCCTACGATGACCAAGGTGGTTCCCGCCCTCAGGATGCTCACCAGCCAGTCACAGGTGAGACCTGGGTGCAGGTGCACCGCCCGGGGCAGACGGATTCCCCGAGGCCCCTGTGCTCATTACGGAGCACCGGCCGCACCCCACAGGCCAGCAGCGGAGTCCTTCCCCCTCTGACCCTCGGCTGGGTGAGGACCCGTGGCCCACGCCGGGAACTGCGGTCTCTCTCCCTGCAGGCAGCCCGGAGCCCGATCCGCACAGGGCTGTGATCTGTCTAAGGACACCGCTCGGCTTCGTGGCGCTGAGGTGGGGCCACGGCCCAGGCGCCCCGCTGACCCTGCCTCTCGCGGACACGGCAGGACAGGCAGACCCTGTCCCCAGCCTCCAGCCTCGTCTCCTCACCCGGAAACCTGTGCTTGGTGGGTGCTGGGGGGACCAGCATCGCAGGCAGGACAGGAGAGCCGCCAGCACAGGAGCTGTCCCCCTCTGCAGCTCTGTGCCCGCCGGGCCCTGGCCAAGCAGAGCTTGGTGCAGGGCTCCCCAAATTCTCTCCCAGGGCCCCCACTTGTGGGAGACAGAGGCGTCTCCTTTGGGGTGTAGCCCGAAGGACTGCCACAAATATTCCTTTCACATTTTAAGAAAGCCCGTGAAATTTTCAGTTTGTTCTTAAACTCCATTTGTGCTTTACACTTAGATTTTTAAAAATTACTTCTCTGTAAATTACGTGACACTCAGCCTCAACTCCTCAGCTGAGATGGTGCCCCCTGGACGATGCTCTACTTGGGAACCCCACACGGCTGCACCCCAAGCTCACCCTCTCCCTGTGTGAGGACAGGGCTGTGGTCCAGCTGTGCCTCTGGCCCTAGGCTGCGCCGGGGCCCTCGCTGGCCAGTGACCCGTGCTCCCCCAAGAAAGCGGTCCGAGGAGGGGGCTTACCCAGACTGGTCCTCAGCTCCCGCCCCTCCGGCCCTGAGGGCTGCCCCCACGGCCATTTTCCTAGAAATTTCTGTCCCACAACCTCCCGGTCCCGGTTAGCCAGGACCAGTGTCTGCGGGCCACAGCCACACCCCCGACTGCTTCCTGGATCAGCTCCTCACTGACGCTGAGGCCCAGGGAAGGGGTTGGGTGGCAGCTCTGAAAACACGTGCACCCCAGAGGCTGCGGGTCCGGCCTCGTTTGGGAAAAGGGTCTTCGCACAGGTACAAGGACCTCACCCGAGGTGGTCCCGGATCCCCGGGGTGGTCCCTCACACGAGACTCGGAGAGACCGGAGTGGAGCGGCCCCGTGGAGGCCGAGGCCGAGACTGGACGCTGCACCCACGCCCCCCGGGGTGAGCGGGAGGGCAGGAAGGACCGGGAGCCTTCGAGGGAGCGGGCCGGCGGCCGGGAACGGCGAGGGCAGACGCTCTGCCTGCTGAGCCACCAGGCGGGTGGCCGTTTGTCCTGGGACAGGACACGAGGGTCCCAGAGGCACGCACCAGCCCCGCCCGGGCCGGGCTCTGCACACAGCCTCCGGCAGGGACAGGGCCCCGGCCAGGCCGAGGGGCAGCCGGGGCAGCGAAGACAGGAAACCGCCCGGGCGGCGGGCTGGCCTCGAAGGCAGGTATCAGGTGAGCGTGTCTGTAACAGCCTGAGGCTAATTTTAGACTCCGGTGGCCTGGCACAGAGGGCAGGGTCGGGTTGCAGTGACATTGGCCGGCGGGGCACGGCAGGCAGGTCACAGACGCCCGGGCCCAGGGTATCCGTGACTCTCTTGACCATGGAAAGTGGGGGATGCTCATATAAATAATTCTTGGCCTGAGGATTAGGTGTCTGGCTTCTCGGCTGCTGGTCCTGTGTGCGCGTGTGTGAGTGTGTGTGTGTGTGTGTGTGTGTGCACAAGCGCGTGCGTGGGAGGGTGGCAGAGGGTACAGGGGGGCAGGTAGAGAAGAGAATTCAACTGCACAGGGTCAAAACCTCTAGGAAAACACAGCTGGAAGCTCCTGATAGGCCCAGGGTGATGGGGTGGGGAGGATTCCGATTTTTTAAAATCCTCACCTGAGGATATGTTTACTGATTATTTTTATTTTTATATTTTAGAGAGAGAGAAAGGGAGAGAGAGAAAAACATTGATCAGCTGCCTCCCATGTGCCCCTTGACAGGGATCAAACCCACAACCTATATGTGCTCTGACCAGGAATCATCGAACCCACAGCCCTACGGGATGATGCTCCAACTAACTGAGCATCTGGCCGGGGCGGTGGGGAGGATTTTAGGGAAAAGAGCTCGTTCTCAGAGACCTGCTCAGCTGTGGCTACAGTGTAGGATGGGGGTGAGGCCCCAAGCACTGGTGTTAGACCCCCGAGGCAGAGGAAGGGTTCAAATCCCACACCTGCCGCCTAAGACTGTGTGACCTTGAGTTAAGTCAGTTACCCTCTCAGCTCAGTGTCCTCCCCTCTAAATTTCAGGGTTTATAACTGCAAGCACCCTGGCTTTCCAAAACCAATTGGTCCCTGAGTTTAGGTAGTGAGGGTAACAGAGTTTACTTTCTTTTTTAAAAAAGACATCCTTATTGATTTTAGAGAGGAAGGGAGAGAGAGTCAGAAACATCAATGATGAGAGAGAATCATTGATCTGCTGCCTCCTGCACGCCCCACCATGGGGATCGAGCCTTCAACCCGGGCCTGTGCCCTGACCAGGAATCGAACTCTGACCTCCTGGTTCATAGGTTGACGCTCAACCACTGAGCCATGCCACTGGATGGTAACTGAGTTTTCTGATTTGTTTTAAGTTTCTGAATTTTGGGAAGCAAACAGTGATGACTTGGATAATGAGGAGTTTATATAAATAGACTCGGTCCTGAGTTTGGAAAGCACGGCTGCTGTGAAAGTTGTGGAAAGTTCTGCCTGTGGAACTGGATGTGAATAGGCGTGGGTGCAGGAAGCACCCCTGACCAGGCTGCCCGTGTCCCCTCGCCGCAGCGCCACCGTCATTCCTCAGACAGCTCCGAGGCAGACTCCGCTCCACCCCCACCCCTCACAGCAGGACCCTGGCACCAGAGGGCTGCACTGCCCAGGCCACTGGCGGTGGGGCTGGGCTCCGAACTCGGGCAGCCTGACCAAACCGGGCAGCCACGTGGCCACCGCACACCGCCCCTGCCTGTGTCCGCTCCTCCTGCAGCCCGTCCGCTCCTCCCCGTCCGCTCCTCCCCGAGGCCGGTCCGCTCCTCCCCGTCCGCTCCTCCTGCAGCCCATCCGCTCCTCCCCGTGCGCTCCTCCCTGCAGCCCGTCTGCTCCTCCTGCAGCCCATCTGCTCCTCCCCGTCCGCTCCTCCCCATCCGCTCCTCCTGCAGCCCGTCTGCTCCTCCTGCAGCCCGTCTGCTCCTCCCCGCAGCCTGTCCACTCCTCCCCGGCCGCTCCTCCCCGCAGCCCGCAAAGGCGCTGCCGAGGCAGGAGCCGCTCCCTGGATGGATCTGTCTCTCGCAGCCCTTCCGCGTGACACACCCACTGCAAACCCGAACCGAACCGGGAGCTCATTCCTCCCAGGGGTCCTTCAACAGGCCCCTCCCACTGGTCCCCCCGCCCTGCCATGGGCAGCCTGAGGGCGGCTGGGCCACCTCCCTGGGGGCCACGGCCAGGGGCTCAGAGTGTGGATGGAGCGGGACCGAGGCCCGGGGACGTGTCCTCTCGAAGGCAGGGCCTCGAGCACGCCAGCTGGACGCTAGGACATGCGTGCTGGGCGGGGCAGCGGGCCGGTCCTTACCTGGGAGAGGCGTGCCGTTGGCCGAGAGGGTCAGCTGGTCGGCGATGGCCTTGGTTCTGGAGTAGTGGTCCATGTGCTGCCGGGAGGACACGCCGGGAGGGGCTCTGGTGACCCCGCCACACAGCCCTGGCTGCCCCCGCCTCCCACCCCGCAGGGCTGGGCTCTGGGACGCTCCGTGGGAATGCCGGCCCTGAGCCCCCTCCCCTTCTGGTGGAAGCCACGGAGCAGCTCAAGGGAGGAGCCGGCTCCGGGCATCGCCAGCCCAGGCTCCGGGGCTCAGGGCGGCTCCTGCAGCCAGCTGCCCCGGGACACGGAGGGGACACGGAGGGGACACAGAGGGGGGGCATGGAGGGGGACGCGAAGGGGACACGGAGGGGGACACGGAGGGGACACGGAGGAGGGGGAGACAGAGGAGACACGGAAGGGGACATGGGGGTGGAGGACACAGGACACAGAGGAGGGGGACACGGAGGAGGACAGAGGACACGAGGAGGGGGACAAGGAGGGGGACGCGGGGGGGTCACAGAGGAGGGGGACACAGAGGGGGACACGGAGATGAACACGGAGGGTGACACGGAGGGGGACGCAGAGGGGAGACGGAGGAGGGGGACACAGAAGGGGACACGGACGAGGGGGACACGGAGGGGGACATGGAGACGAACACGGAGCCCTGTGGGGTTGGCAGCGGTTCTGCACACGCCCCTCATGCTCTCTCAGCCTCACAGGGCGGCCGGCGGGAGCAGAGGCTCAGAGCAAAGCCCCGGCGCAGGGCGGGAGGGGGCAGTGCGGGCTCAGGCCAGGGCCGTCTGGCTTCACGGTCCCGGTGGCGTGACCATCACGTAGAAGAGGGTCCACTCTCCGGAGGCTGGGGACCCTTCTTCTGGGCCTGGACTGGGGCTGGCTCTGGCCCCTCCCTTCCCCGCTGGGACCCGCCGCCCTCCCCTGAACGGGTACCTTCTCCAGCGGGAAGTAGGGCACCGAGTCCTCATCGCCCTGCTCGATGGGCTTCCCGCCGAAAGCCACGTTGACGGTGCTGGTGTAGACGAGCCTGGGAACACGCTGGCGGACACAGACTGCGGACAGGGCACCAGGTCACAAACACGCACACACACGTGCACACACACACTCACATGCACACACTCACACACACATGCACGCACCACACACTCACACGCACACACACATGCACATGTGCACTCTCACACACACACCCACACATGCACACTCACACACTCACGCACACACTCACGCACTCACACACACACACTCACACACTCACATGCACGCACCACACACTCACAGACACACACACACACACACACACACTCACATGCACTCACACACACACACACACACACACTCACACAGGCACTCACACACACTCACATGCACACACTCACACAGACATGCACATGTGCACTCTCACACCCACACCCACACCCACGCACACACTCACGCACTCACACATGCATGCACATGCACACACATATAAACTTACACACACATGCAGACACACAGACACACACTCATACACATGCACACACAGATACTCGCATTCACACGCACACACGTGCGAGCACACACACGCAGACACAGGCACACACAAGCACATTCATGCACTCACACACGCACACACACAGACACACTCACACACACACTCACACACACTCACACAATGCACACACATGCACACACGCACGCACACACCCACACCCAGCCACACACGCACACACCCACACACGTGCACACACACATATATGCAGACACACGTGCACACATGCGCACACACATGCAAACACACCTGCACACACCCACACTCACGCCACACACGCACACACTCACACACACGAGTGCACACACGCACACACACATTCACATACACACACAGGCACTCAGACACTCACACGCACACACACACACTCACACAGACATGCACATTCTCATACCCACACCCACGCACACTCACGCACACACACATTCACACACACTCACACACACATGTGCACACCACACGTGTGTGGGGCTTCAGATATTGTCTCTGCGTGTGTGCGTGTGTGTGCGCGTGTGAGTATGTGTGAGCACGGCCTGGAGGGGAGTCACTCCAGGGGCACAGAAAGAACACACTCCAGAGCCAGAGAGGGAAGCGAGGTGCAGGCTGCCCAGCGCCCGGAGGGGCCTCCCAATTTGGCTGCTCCCTGACCCCTCGCCCCCGTCCCGGGACACGCTGCCCACTGTGCAGGCCCGCGGCCGGGCAGGGTGTGCACAGGCCTCGCCGGGCGGGAGGTGGGGAGGAGGCCCAGCTGTCCCTGCTCCCCTCTCCGCTCGTCCCCCCCCCCCCGGGGCTGGGCCTGAGGCAGGAGAGAGAGGGGGGACACACCAGGCCACTCTGAGCGCCTACCATCGATCACCAGTTTGGTGCCTCCGACATTGACAGACTCAATCTGCTCTTTCTGAAGCTACAAGACAAGACGGCGGGCGGGTTGGGGGCGGCCTCCGCCCGCGGCTGAGCAGTGAGGGTGGGGAGGCAGGGCCCCAGAGGCAGGGCCCCAGAGGCAGGGCCCCCAGGGCACGGGCAGAGCCAGCTCCGGCCTCAGCTCCCTGGCCCGGAGGATTTGGCCTCCGCTCCCTCGTCTGTGCCGTGCGGGCAGACCGTTGCGCGCTTGTCCAGGGGGACACAGGGGGCTGCAGAGCATCGGATTGTGTCTTCCCTCCGGGAGTCCCTGTCCTTCTCTGTCTGAGTGCCAGTGGCTCTGTCCGTGCCCTGGGGAGGGCTGGGCGACGCCAGGAGGAGCCGGTCTGAGTGGACCTGCGGGAGCCAGGGCCCGGCGGAGGCTCGCACCCACGGACCCCTGCAGACGCCTGTCCCCTGCGCTCTTTGCTCACCAGGTAATCCAATCACAGGCACAGCCAGCGGGCGGTGCTGGGGAAGGAACTCCGGCCAGTCCTTTCCATCTCCCTCCCCCGAGGCAGCCACCAGGCCCAGCCTCGTGTATTTCTAGAAACAATCTGAGCGTACAGCATCGGCACACACAGAGGGTGAGTATACACATACTGACAAGCCCGAGCCTGTGTGGCTCAGTGGACAGGGTGTTGGCTGCAGATGGAGGGTCCTGGGTTTGAGTGCAGTCAGAGGCACAGGCTTGAGCCCCAGTAGGAGGCACGCAGGAGGCAGCCGATCGATGATGCTCTCTCATCATTGATGTTTCTCTCTCTCTGTCCCTCTTCCTTCCTCTCTGAAATCAATAAAAATATATGAATACACAAATATTGACCCGAGCTTTTTTTTTTTTTTTTTTTTTTTTGGAAACGGGAGGATAGCAGGCTGTATTTCTGCGCCTCGGGAAGTTTTCAGTATCAGCACACTTTGAGCGGCCTGGTTCTTTTGAGCTGCGTTGTGTGAACACAGCACACCTTTTTATAACCAGCCTCCCCATGGTGAGCACTTAGGCTATTTCCTTGTTGTGTGATCAGACACAGCTGCCAACGAGCCCACTGTCCGAGCCCAGAGTGTGCGGCTGTGCTGAGACGCTGCGGCCTCAGTGCTGGCAGGGCCATTCTTTCACAGTGCGAGGGGCTCCGGGCGCGGACCTGCCAGCACAGCCAGCGGCAGGCTGGCGTCGGCCCGCGGACTGGGCGAGCCGGCCTCCGGGGCGGGCGAGGCACACAGCGAGGGCGGCGGGCGGGCGGAGCGCTGCGCCTCCAGCACCGCACGGGCGGCTCACCTTCTCGGCACCGGACATGCCGTGGGAAGCCACGTGGAAGACACAGTCCACCCCTTCGAAGGCACGGAGCAGGGCCGCCTCGTCCCGGACGTCGGCCTGGAGCGGAAGGAAGGAGCCGGGAGGTTTGGGTCCAGGCAGAGACCAGCCGTGCACCTCGCCAGGCCCAGAGCGGGCCGATCGGCCTGGCCGAGCCCCGGGACCCGAGGGCGGGGCAGGGCTTACAGGCTCCATGGGAGCCGGCACCGGCACCAGCCGCTCCCCGCTTCCCCGGCTGTGCGCGGACCGGCCTCCCCAGCCCGAAGCCAGGAGCAGGAGCCCTGGGCCCTCCTGGGGGGAACCGGAGGCTCAGAGAGCAGAGCCTGGGCCGAGGCCGTCCAGCCAGGGTGGAGGTGGAGCTTAAACAGCCTGGACTCCTCATCCTCCTGGACCGGCTCGGCCTCAGACATTGTCTCTGACCTCCCCCCAGCCTGGCCGCCCCGCCCCGGGCCCTCACTGCACCTGGATGAACTCGGTGCCCGGGACCAGCTCCCACTGGGGCCTGCGGAGGTCGAGCAGGATGACGGAAGAGCCGCTCTTGGCCAGACTGGAGCCGAGACTGAAGCCCAGGTAGCCGCCTCCTCCGGTCACCAGAACCTTCTGCCGCGGGGCCTGCCCCGGTGCGGACCGAGCCTTCTGCTGCCGTGCCGGGGAGGGGGCTGCCGCGGGCTCACCGGGCTCACCGCGGAGCCCAGGCCCTGCCCCTGGCCCCGGTACTGACCCAGCTCCCAGCCCCGGTACTGACCCAGCTCCCGGGCCTGGTATTGACCCAGCTCCCGGCCCCGGTACTGACCCAGCTCCCGGCCCTGGTACTGACCCAGCTCCCGGCCCGGTACTGACCCAGCTCCCGGCCCCGGTACTGACCCAGCTCTGGGCCCAGGTACTGACCCAGCTCCCGACCTTGGACCTGGAGCAGCACCGGGTTCCGGAGCAGAACCAGGTCCCAGTCCAGATCCCGGAGCAGCAGCAGGCCCTGGAGTAGGTCTGGATACAGCACCAGGTCCTGGCCCAAGTCCTGAAGCCGCACCAGGGCCCGGAGCAGCACCAGGTCCCGGAGAGGCAGCAGGTCCCGGAGCAGAACCAGGTCCTGGTCCAGGCCCCGGAGCAGCACCAGGTCCCAGAGCAGCAGCAGGTCCCGGAGCAGAACCAGGTCCCAGAGCAGCAGCAGGTCCCGGAGCAGAACCAGGTCCTGGTCCAGGCCCCGGAGCAGCACCAGGTCCCAGAGCAGCAGCAGGTCCCGGAGCAGAACCAGGTCCTGGTCCAGGCCCCGGAGCAGAACCAGGTCTCAATCCAGGTCCCGTTCCAGGCCCTGGAGCAGCAGCAGGCCCTGGAGTAGGTCTGGACACAGCACCAGGTCCTGGCCCAAGTCCTGAAGTGGCACCAGGCCCCACAGCAGCAGCAGGTCCCGGAGCAGCACCAGGTCCCGGAGCAGCAGCAGGTCTCAGTCCAGGCCCCGGAGCAGCAGCAGGTCCCGGTCCAGGTCCTGGAGTAGAACCAGGCCCCACAGCAGCAGCAGGTCCCGGAGCAGCACCAGGTCCCGGAGCAGCAGCAGGTCCCGGAGCAGCAGCAGGTCCCGGAGCAGCACCAGGTCCCGGAGCAGCAGCAGGTCCCGGAGCAGCAGCAGGTCCCGGTCATGTCCCGGAGCAGCAGCAGGCCCCGGAGCAGCAGCAGGCCCTGGCGTCGGTCTGGACACCAGCACCAGGCCCAGGCCCCGGCTCTGAAACTGAACCAGACGCCCGGCCAGCCCCGGGGGCGGACCCCGGGCCGGCGCCCGCTCCCCCGGCCTGGCAGACCGGGCAGCTCTTCTCTGCCGCTCTGCAGGCCTCCGGGGCGGCGCCTGCCGGGCTGGGCTTCATGCTCACGGAGCCATGTGGCTGTGCGCCTGCGGGAATGAACCGTGTTCCAGAGCCCGGGCCGAGGAGGCCTCTGGGCGCGGCGACTGGTCCGGTTAGACTCCTGGCCGCTTCCCAGGTGGCGGGTGGCTTAGACTCGGAGACTCGGAGACGGCGGAGACAGCGGCGCCTTGGGTGCTACAGCTGGGGAAACAGAGGCCCAAGGTCACCGCTTGGCTGAGAGTCACACCGAGTCCTCGTGGCTCCTCTGCCCGTCCCTTACCCCGTTCCCATGGATACCGGCGGCAGACGGGCAGCGGCAGCAGGGGAGCCTCACCCGATTGGGGGTGACTCTCTCTGACTGCCGAGACAGAGGGCTTCCTGGAGGAGGAGGACTGGAGGAGGGGGAGGACAGGAGGAGGGGGAGAGGGAGGAGGAGGACTGGAGGAGGGAGAGGGGAGGAGAGAGGGGGAGGAGGGAGGGGGAGGAGGGAGAGGAGGAGGGGGAGGACAGGAGGAGGGGGAGGGGGAGGAGGGAGGGGAGGAGGAGGGGGAGGGGGAGGACAGGAGGAGGGAGAGGGGGAGGAGAGAGGGGGAGGAGGGAGGGGGGGGAGGGAGAGGAGGAGGGGGAGGACAGGAGGAGGGGGAGGGGGAGGAGGGAGGGGGAGGAGGAGGGGAGGGGAGGAGGGAGGGGAGGAGGAGGGGGAGGGGGGAGGAGGAGGACTGGAGGAGGGGGAGGACAGGAGGAGGGGGAGGGGAGGAGGGAGGGAGGAGGGAGGGGAGGGAGGGGAGGAGGGAGGGGGGAGGGGAGGGTGGATGGGCAGAGGAGGAGGAGGAGGAAGAGGGAGGAGAGAGGGGGGAGGAGGAGGAGGAGGCAGGAGGGAAGGAGGAGGAAGAGGGGGAGGAGGAAGAGGAAAGGAGAAGAGGAGGAGGAGGAGGGGGAGGAGGAAGGTTAGGGCTGGGGGAGGGGAGGAATCCACATGGGGTCCAATGGGCTCTGTGCCCTGGACACTCACACGCCTCCAGATGCTGTCCCCGCCCCCCCCCCCCCCCCCCACTGCTGCTCTGGTCTCCAGGCCCAGGGGCAGGTGCGGGCACCACGAGGTCTGCCCAGGCCCACGAGCTCAGGGTAGGGGTGTGCACTCAGGGCCGGCACCGAGCAGCTGCCTCCTCACTCTGGACTCAGAGAGAGCTGGAACAGACAACCGTCACTGCACTGTGCCCTCCCTGCTGCCGCTGCGTCTGAGGATGGGCTGGACCTGCGGGCCCACTGTGTGCGGCCCACTGTGTGCGG